>NW_026042513.1:0-208715 GCF_023856365.1 Brienomyrus brachyistius | reverse complement strand
ATTCAGAAGATGGATACAGATTTTCTCTTTTTAAACAAGACACTGGCTCACTCATAATTGTCCAGTAAGAGGTAAGGAGCATTCCTATTGAACAATCATGACTTCTAGCTTAAGTTAACTCCGCTAACTGAGAAATCCTGCTTAGTGGAACACCTCCCTGGTCAGAAGAGAACAACTACAGCAACCAAGAGTCACTACCTGGCTTCTGGTTATTCTGCATTAGCTCACAGCTCAGACTGGGAGTCATTTCATAATGAATTGACTCCTCAAGTCCAAGCCTTGCAGTGGACTGCAAAGCATCCAGGGACACTGCGCAGCACGTTAAAGGACAGCTCTTATGGAGTGACCACTAAACGTAAAAGTGGAAAAATAAATCATTTAAAAAATGTTAAATGAATAGTTAAGGAAGATGTAGCATTTGATTATGTCCATGCATTTTATAATATATTCAGTACAGGATCATAGGGGAGTCACAATAGGACATACTGTAAGGAAGTGGAATATTCTGCTAAGAAGGTCAGTGCATCATAGGACTCACTGACAGACACAGACACACACAGGCACAAGGAAACAAGCAGCAGAACATGCATATGACATGCAGAGCTCAGCCATGATGTTAAGAGCACGACACCCTGAGCCAACAAGCCTGTAGGACCTAAGCCAGCAAAATAGTCTAATTTTCTTTCATGCGTACTTTGACACAGACATCAGCAAGCCGATCATTAGTGCATCTCCAGCCAACCGCCTCTGCTGTTTTACAAAATTCACAGCTAATCAGCTCAAAAATTTGTCAGACTTTTTCATTTTCTGTTGGCATTTATACCCCTGACCGCTAGATGGCAGTGATGTAATCTATCTTCAGCCATCTGACTCATCCACTCCAACGTAAACAGAGTCAAAAACCAAAATGGCAATGCATGCAGGCACAGCGGCCTGGAGCTTTTCAATGCTACGCTTTTGTTGTGTAATATCTGACAATGTGCTACTGGTTTCTTTGCTTCTAGCACCAGAATTTTTTCTTTATTTTTATTCTTTTTTATTTTTGGTCTATGTATCTTTAGCTTTTATATGTATTTTATCTGTATTTATACTCTGTAAGTGTTAGTCTGTAGTTTTATGCTTACTATGGCGTCTACAGGCTTGCTCCAAATTACATCTCATTGTATTTTCACAGTGACAATAAAAGCATCTCACCTTATCCAAGGTTGGAGGTTGGATAAGGGCGCACCGCTAAAGTTTAGCTTTAGCAAACCTAGCTGTTGTGTTCACTGACTTATTACAACCTTAGAACACTAGGTGGCAGTGTCGAAAGGCAGACACTGTAGAGACGAGAAAGGAAGAAGTGTGATGAGTAGAGTGAGACGAATACGAACATCCGTACTGCTGTGCTACCTTGATGTTTTTGATGTAATGCTTGTTAAGTAAATAGCATTTCGTTTAACAGCATTTGTATATTCTCTGGCCTGGTTATTCGAGTGCTACACTACATTTCTGGCGACGAGTTTTGTGTTTTCACCTCTTCTTTTTTTTGCTGACTCACCATGGCTGGAAACGTGCCTGCACCTCCGATGTTTTTGCCGTGCCCGGGAGAGCCCCCGATACCTTTCGACATGTGGATGCGGATTTTCAAGAACTACCTACTGGTAATTAATGCAACGGGAAATGCTTGGCCTGAAGCGCGCAGGAGAGCTACGCTACTCCACTGTCTCGGAGCCGAGGGACAACGGACTTTCTACTCGCTACCAGATACAGGTGACTCCTTTGACTCTGCTGTCACTGCTTTAGAGAAACATTATACACCTAAAGTAAACGTTGTTGTGGAACGACATACCCTCAGACAGCGAAAACAAGCACCTCACGAGACTATTATACAGTATGCGGCCGTATTGCGTGATCTCGCTTCAAAATGTGGATTTGATGATAAAACCGATGAGATGATCCGTGATCAGCTGATTGAACATGTGAATAACTCAAACATAAGAGAGAGGCTCCTGCTCGAATCGGATCTGACACTGGACAAAACCTTAACACTCGCATCACAAGTAGAATCTGCTGTTCAACAAGCAAAAACAATAGCAGGAAAGGACAGTGTCTCAGTGCAAGCTGTACAACCTCGTTCACAATTCACTAAAAAGAAATACACACAGCACATTCATCCTAATAAGCCATTCAATGCCTCCACTACATCTTCCCGCAGCTGTTTCAGGTGTGGTTCTAACACACATCTGGCTAATTCTTCTCAGTGTCCTGCAGCCAAAGCAACTTGCAAGTCTTGCCATAAAGTTGGACATTTTTCTCGTGTTTGTCGCTCATCCAAGACAAGTGATGTACGTGAGATTCAGCTACCTAAACTGACTGTGCTATACTTAAACAACACTTGCCATGCACCACATACACTTACATGCAAAATCAATATCAGTACTCCTGCTTCTCTTACCAAAGAGCATGAAATGGTTGTTGACACAGGATCAGGAGTATCTATTTTGCCACACCACATCTATGTTCAGTATTTCAATGACACACCACTACTTCCACCTGTTAGTCAGCTAGTGACTTACACAAGGAAGAGAATTCCTGTGCTTGGTTGCCTACAAGTCAAAGTGAGTAGAGGAGTTCTCACTGCCCCAGTTACATTTTACGTGGTGAAGAAGGGCACTTCTCTTTTAGGAAGAGATCTCATGAAAGCCTTAAGCATCTGCATTGAAGGTAACACTACCCTCCCTCCCGTGTTTACCACAAACTCTGCATCTGCTCCCTGTATCCCTACTGCTAGTGCTGTTAGCTGTGTGACTGTTTCAACCGCTTCCTGCATCCCTACTACTCCAGACATTGGTTGTGCACAAAACTTTGTGCATAAGGTGAAAATTGACCCCACTGTTAAACCAGTACGCCAGAAATTACGACGCCTGCCTTTTGCTGTAAGAGCTTCTGTCTCAGCTGAACTTGACCGCTTGCTGAAAGCTGGTGTGATTGAGAAAATTGATGCATCACCTTGGGTTTCGCCTATTGTAGTTACAGGACGGAAAACTGGTGGAATACGAATGTGCACAGATCTCCGTGAACCAAACAAGGCTGTGGTCACAGATTGCTACCCTCTACCTCATGTGGATGAACTGCTTGCAAATTTACAAGGTGCAAAGCTGTTTTCTACAATCGATCTGGCTAATGCATACTACCAGTTGCCTCTTCATGAAGATAGCAGAGACCTTACAGCATTCATCACACATGATGGTCTGTTCCGATTCTGCAGAATTCCTTATGGCCTCACATCAGCCCCCTCAGCCTTCCAGAAAATGATGGCTGACATTCTCAACGGTCTTCCAGGTGTTCAAAATTATTTGGATGACCTTATTGTCTATGGCAACTCCCCTGTTGAGCATGACCAGAACCTCAACGCTGTCCTCCAAAAGCTGAAGGAGGCTGGATTGGTTCTCAATGAGAACAAATGTCACTTCAGGAAAACCTCCCTACGCTTCCTAGGTCATGTCATTACTGTAGATGGCATTCTTCCTGACCAAGAACACATTAATGCTGTCCTGAAAGCCCCTCCTCCATCTGACGCTGTTGCCCTGAGATCGTTTCTGGGCCTAGTGTCCTGGTATTCAAAGTTTCTGCCTAACTTTGCGACGGTTGTGGCTCCTATGCGTGCCTGTGTCAGTGAAAAAGACACATTTACATGGTCTCCTGCAGCACAAAGCAGCTTTGAGGAAGTTAAGCAACTTCTTGTGGACAGTCCTGCGCTTGCTCTTTTTAACCCTTCTCTACGACCGGTAATTTCCACAGATGCAAGTGACTATGGACTTGGAGCTGTCTTTGCACAAGTACAACCTGATGGCACAGAGAAGCCTGTGGCTTTCGCTTCCCGCACACTGACTGAAACGGAGAGGAAATACTCGACTGTTGAAAAAGAAGCACTTGCTTGTGTGTGGGCTACAGAAAAATGGAGAACATACCTGTGGGGACGTCGTTTTACTCTCCGCACAGATCACCAGGCATTGACAACACTGCTCAGCACAAAGGGAATCGGTCGGGCTGGTATGCGGGTTGCCCGCTGGTCTGCACGCCTGCTATGTTTTGACTATGATGTTGTCTATCGACCAGGCTCCCAGAACTATACGGCTGATTGTCTCTCGCGCCTTCCCCTGCCTGCGCCTCCTGACTCTATTTCAGATTCAGAACCCGAGATGGTGGCACATATTTCTGCTGTCCTAAGCTCCCTTCCAGTGGCTGACTTCAACTCTGCTTGTTCTTCTTGTCCTGAACTGTCAGCCCTGCGCTCACAACTTGAAAGTGGTTGGCCTCCATCGGTTAAATCAGTAAGTGGTGTACTAGCCCTATACTATAAGATCAGAGATGAGCTCTCCGTCAAGGATAACTACATCCTCAGAGGCTCAAGACTCATCGTGCCACTCTCCTTACGACACGCACTGATCATGCTTGCACATGAGAGTCATCAAGGAATCGTCCGCACAAAGCAACGTCTGCGCGACCTCTACTGGTGGCCAAAGATGGACTCACAAGTTCAGTCTTGCATTGCTTCATGTATACTCTGCCAGGTTAATGATAAAACAGCTTCTATTCACCCTGCTCCTTTGCAACCAGTCCCGCTGCCTGATGGACCATGGAAGAAACTTGGCCTTGATATTGTTGGACCCTTTAACACTGCAGTTTCTGCTTGAAAACAGGCGGTATTCAGGGCTAACGGGGGTTTATTTGGGACGACAGGACCAGGAAACATTCACCCACGCCGAATCCACAATGACAGACAAAGGGAACAGGTCAGACCAGGACTTAAATACAACGAGACTAAGCAAAGAAATCAGACAACGCTGGAAACGATCAGGGAAGCACACGTGGGAATTCAGGGGGCGTGGCACACATGAGGAGCCGACGAGCAGGGCATGACACATACATACATACAAACGCACACCCACTGCCACCCCAGTCTTGTCTCTTAACGCACACGCGTAGGCCTTTTTGGAAAAAACATCAATCACCGCAAGCAGATACTGTATTTTAATTTGTACGTCGCCAGCCCTTGCATGTCGCATAAATCGGCCTGCCACTGACACATGGTTGTCAGTACAAACACTCTGTTCCTGGGGAAATTCTTTTTAACCGGTTTATGTGAATTTGTACATTTGTACATCTTACTTTGAAAAACTTTCATGTTACATTTTAAAACATTTGTACATCTTTCTTTGAAAAACTTTCATGTCACATTTTAAAACATTTGTACATCTTACTTTTAAAAACTTTCATGTTACATTTTAAAACATCTGTACATCTCACTTTGAAAAACTTTCATGTTACGTCTTACAAATATTTGTGTAACTAAAAACTATGGTCAAGTTATATTACCATTCTTTAAAGTTTTTAATGTGTATTTGCAGCATGGTGCTAAATGCAGCTTACTGGTTGCCATTAAATGTAATTAAATAATCATGTACACCTTCTTTAAAATAACAAGACTATATCCTAAATTCTTACACCCCTGCCTGATTCCACAGTTCCTACCCCACACTTATGTGTCCCCCATCCCACCCTTCCATGACTTGTGAGATAAGGAAAGCACACTTCTGCCTGCCTGGTCGGTCATTTCTAGCCACTATTTAGGTTCTTCCTCAAATCGTGTTGCCTAAATGACTTATATCCCACTCATATTAATTTAAAATTTCGCTATAACAAAACAATCCTTATACATTTTAATAAAAAACGTGAACTATATATGTTTGTTTTTTTGATTGAGCAAACTCTTTTGTGTTTTTGTGTGCGTGTCCAATACAACTGTAGTTTGTATCAACTTTTTTTTTTTTTAGTTTGACCTCCAGGGTGTGTGTGTTTGTCCGCATGCGCGTGAATAAACATTTACTGAAAAACGTATTTATTCAAATAACTAAGACTTTATTCTGTCAAAGTTTTTAAAAATGTGCTTAATAGTACCTAACCGGGGGTGCTCCCCCAGAGACAGTTGCTAGTCCATTTATTCTTTTAAAGACTACTGATTCCAATTTGGTGCCATATGCTTTTATCTTGTAGTCTCATTCTCTCAGAGTTTCTCTCAGACTCGCGCAGCACGGCTCTCAGCTCTCCGGCATCGCTCTCTCCGAGTCCTTTGCGGATTATCCAAAGCCGTGGGGACCTTACCACAGTACCGCACCAGACACAGCGTACGCTCACGCTCCATCAGGTAACCCACCCCGCTCAGCCCCGGCGGCGGCGCCCGACAAAAACCCCGACACTCGTAAGCACTCTCCTCAATATAAAATTATAATTTTTAAAATAAATAATAATGAATAATTAAATAAATTAAAATAATAATAAATAAATAAATCCCTCTCCCGTGACGTCACATCGTACCACCACAACCAAGCCCCGCCCACAAGTGAACTTTTGACCCGTGACCTTTGACCCAACCTGTCAATTTGATGGAAGCGGTATCCTCTATCTCTCTCTAGGGACATTTTTCACACAGTCAACAATGACAAGATGCAAACAGCGTGGGCTGCAGTGAACATAAAATAGATGGAGATACAGCTGGTCAGCACGCTCTCTATGGTGCCTCCGTAGAAGGTGCTGAGGATGGGAGAGGAAAGCTCTCTTCATCCGGCGCAGGAAGTGCAAACGCTGCTGAGCCCGTTTAACCGGTGATGTTGTTTGGTGACCAGTCCAGACTGTCAGTTATCTGCACCCCCAGGAATCTGACGCTGCTGACCAACTCCACAGCACTGTTGAGTGCTGAATGATTGGGCTGTTTCCTCCTGAAGTCCATGATCATCTCCTTGGTCTTCTCCACATTCAGGATCAGGCTGTTGTCACTGCACCATCCCACCAGTCTCTTCATCTCCTCTCTACAGGGCAGGTCGTCACTGTTCCTAATGAGACCCACTAATCTACTTTGGATTAAGCCTTCACCTCTCACCCCCCCATCACAGACTAACAATGCAACTTCTTCTCCATCCTGCGCTGCTTGCTGTACTGCATGGAGAAGGTTCGGATGCTGTCCTTCACACTCTCCCACCATTCGGCCACGGAGGGGAAGGTAGGCTTGTCCTTCTGCCACTCGGAGAAGTGATCTAAAAAAAGGTGTCTAAAATCTCTCTCCTCCAGGATCTGCAGGTTCATTTTCCAATAGCCGCCCCCATATACAAGGGCGTCTATGGAGACAGTGGCCTCCACTGCCAGATGGTCAGTGGGCCACTGTGGGGAGAGGGACACCTTTTTAAAAGCAACGGGGGGTGAAGCTAAAATGTAGTCGATGCGGCTGCTGGCTCCGCGACTATTATGCCAGGTGAAGCCCGGCATGCTGGGGTTGCATGTTTTAAAACCGTCCACAAGTTTAAAGGAATGAATAAAATGGCCTGAGCTGGCATCCTGTCTACCCTCCAACGAGAGCCAGGGCGAGCTGCTCCACCTTGTTCGGAGACCCCTCCTGCATTGGTGTCGCACTCGAAGGGGCCTCCTCCACCTCGACCAGGGCTTCTCCTCCTGCCCCCGTCGCCGGCTGTTCCTGCCCAGTCGTGGGGGCTAGAGCTCCCCCACCATTCTCCGTGCCGACTGCTCTGTTACCCGACAGAGCGTCGGCATATGTAGTCTTTTTCTGTGGGCAGGAACGAGCCAGATGGTCCTCGCCGTTACAGTGTTTGCAGCGACGGGGGCCCTTGCAATCCCTGGCCATGTGCCCCGACTCCAGGCAGTTGCGGCGGCGCAGGTTGGCGCATCCCTCCAGGGTGTGTCCAAAGCTGTGGCACTGCCGGCAGAAGGGAGGCTGTCCAGAATAAAAAATGTATGCCTTATTTCCCTGTAGGTTAAAATAGGCTGGGGGGTGGCTAAAACCGCCTGCCCCATTAGCGTCCGGGCGCAGGCGGGCCTGGAACTGGCGTCGGCCAGTCCAGATCCCCAGCTCATCCCGGATGTCCCTGTGGCCAGGAAGGAGGTCCACATACTTTTTTTTAAAAACAAGCAGACGGACTCGGCGGTAACATGCGGGTTAAAACAGTGGACAGTAATAACCCGCTTGTCGGGCCACCACAGAGGCTCGATGGTATACCGTCTAAGGAGAGGGTGCTGGGCCCCCTCCTTGCTCCGCTCCAGGACCTTGCTGCAGCTGTCATCGGTGGACAAGGTGACCTCAAAGAATTCGAAGGGGCCATTCCAAGAACATCTGGATGAAGAACATCTTCCATACGAAGGCCCAGTGCTTCGAAGGCCACCTCCCGGATGAAGGCCAGCCGGTCGGGGAAGGTGCCCACCTCCCCCTCAGCCCTCCAGCAGAACCGGGCGGTATTCCGCAGGCCCCCGCCTGCTACCAGCCACGGCCCGCTGAAGGGCTTCCTCGATGGTCCGCCGGCCGTTGCCATCCGGGAAGGTCCACCGACGTCGCCGCTGGAGCAGAGTCCTTCCGCCGCCGTGGTCTCGACGTCCGCCGTCCGCCAATCCGGGATGAGTCGAGCAGAGCTAAACTATAAAACCAGCTAAAAATAAAAACACCAGTTCGCCCAGCAGGGCGGCGGACAAGCCACCAGCCACTGCGGGATCCCCAGCCTACTAAAAACAGTAGTAGTTATGACCGACTCGCGTCGCCATAATGAGATTTAGTCGTACTTACGTTAAAAACCAAGGAAGGCACGGGTCGCCCCGTGGCAGCGGCGGTCAAGCCACCTGCTGGTCACGCCTTAGGTTAACCGTGCCTTCCTCTAAAAAACCCGACACAGTCCGTGAAAACCGGTAAAAAGTCAGTAAAATCCACTTGATTTTAGCCAAAAGGCCGAGAAGCGATACCCGCAGACTGCACCCCGCCGACACAAAATCACAATCTAAAAGGCTGAAACACCATGCAAATCAATGCCAACCCAGTACAATAAGAATTTTATTTATCAAACATTTAACAAATAGAACTACCTGCAGAACTATTACCCTTAACACAGGCAAAAGAGCAATTCCACCAGCAAATACAATTATACACCATTAAAATCCAATTACATGGCCAATAAAACAATTAAAATGTTACCTTACATGCATGCCAATAAAAAGTTAAGACAAAAAGAAAAAGTTCAAAAAGGAACATACCCGCAGACTTCCAAACTCTGCACAAGGGTCGGGCTAAAACAGCATCATACACTTTCCTAAAACACATAAAATCAGTAACCTTAGGAATAAAATAGGTCAATCACAAAATAAACAGCACAACAGATAAAATAAAATGTTAATAATGTTAATATTGATGAATATGTGCCAACAGTGATCAACCAAAAAAGTGCTCAGTAAATTCTGTACATGCCATTAAATACAATCCAAACCAAATAAAACACAAGCACAGAAAAAGAAAGCAAACTTACATAAAACCCGAGGTGTCCTTTGTGTGCTTCAGGAAAGCACATCATGTCAACCCTGTAGGATGGATTGTCACCACCTAGACGTACTGGGGCAGCCTAGGATCAAGGCAGTTAGATGGATGTCAGCTTACCTCTGGGGGTAGGTCGTTTAGGTGGATGGCAGCTTATTTCTGTGATCAGGGTGTTTGGGCAAATGTCAGCTTGCCTCTGAGATCAGAGTGTTTAGGTGGAAGCGAGGTTACCTCAGGGGTCAGGGGGCTGGGTCAAAGGCAGCCTACCTCTGGGGTTAGGGCATTTGGGTGGATGTGAGCTTACCTGAGGCGCCTGCGTGTTTGGGTGGACAGCAGCTTGTCTGAGATCAGAGCATTTGGGTGGATGGCAGCCTACCTCTGGGGTTAGGACATTTGCGTGACTGTGAGCCAGGTCATTCTGGACCTGAGGGGTCTGCGTGTTTGGGTAGACCGCAGCTTGCCTCTGCGATCAGGGTGTTTGGGTACATGTCAGCTTACCTCTGGGGTCACAGCGTTTGTGTGTAGGGCAGCTTACTACAGCTAACTCTCAATTAGTTTAACTGAATTTATCCTAAAAAATAATATTCATCTCTATACCTGACACACAAAATACCGTGACTTATATATAATGTGGCATGTTGTAAATGCAACCAGTAATCAGAAGACATGTGAAGACACACAGAAGTGTGACATGTGCTGCACACCAGGGCAATTTCAGAATCCCAAATCAGATCTGTAGTTAACACCAAGCTATGGTAAACCAAGTGGCAACTATATACATGTATGGAAATCACACAACCCGAAAAACATATTAATACACAGGTATGTCTGACTCACTATCAAAAACGATGTAAACTTCTGTAGTAGATTAACAGACACAAAAAACCCAGAGGTACACCAACGAAAACACAGTTTTCCAACTAGCAAGTCGCAATTAACTTCTAAATTATCGAAACCCAGCTACATCGATAAGTACAAAAATTACCACGGAACATACATGTATTAGTTTAATAAAGTTTAAGCAGAAATTATCTAAATAAATCCGGCTTTAGTTTTGTTTGCCGGAGCTCGAACGCCGGACATGTCTTACTAAAAGGGCGCGAAGGGGGCAAAGTAACCATGACAACCGCCTGCGGCTGGCGCCACACAACGTCGTTGACCGCAGTCAGACTCTCGCGTGTTTATGTCTGACCGACTCGCGTCGCCATAATGAGATTTAGTCGTACTTACGTTAAAAAAAAGCTCTTACCAACCTCATTTCACTGTATCCTATGCACAGCAATTTATTTAGCTTTCAACAAACTTAATTTTACAGAACAGAATTTCGGTATTGCCTCATCATGAATATATGATAATAAAAAATTCATTAATTTTCTCTAGTCAACGCACTGAATTACGACGGCCAATATTATGTATTATTTTGACAATAATATAAGTAGATTATTCTTTTACTATATGTAAATTCCTTAATTATATTCCATTGCTACTTTACAAAAGCCTTCAGGAAGTTTGGTGTTTTCATGACAACTAACCAAGTGTCTAACCAGTGTTTACCTGAATAATACAGAAAATTAAATGACACTTGTTAAACTCACCTGGACGTACCTTTTACAGTCGTTTAAACCGTCATGAGCAATGCTGAAATCACTGTTGCAAACAGTTCAGCGCGTAACATTGTCATTATTTTTCATCCTTATTAAACAAGGGCACGTTTTTGTGTAGTCTGTGGTGAAATGCATTTTATATTTTCGTTTTTTGAGACACTCTCCCTCCGCCGTGACGCTCCATGGAACCAATACCTTCGGTTCTCTGGGAGTTAAATAAAGGCCCGCCCGCACTGAAATATGATTGGCTTATATGGCTAAGTAAACCAATCAGGTTTACAATCTAGCACTGGCTACATGAAGAGTCACACATATAGGGATCCACACATACGCACGTTCTCTCTTTCTCTCTATCCCTCTCTCTCTCGCTCATTCCTAGCTCATTTACTTGCTCATTCGTGTGTGCTACTGTCTCGCGTGCATGCTCTTGTTTGCTTGCTCTAGTTTCCAGGATATTTTTTTTTTAATTTAGGGGCATCAGGGAGCCGCTGTCAATATGCGGGAGACTTGGGATGTCTGGATAACTGCTTATTTGTACTATCATGATAACTGATCATTTCCAGGGAGCCGTAAATGTTTACACATATTTATTATTTTATAATATTTCATGTATATTTTCAACTTATTCACACCTTATTGTACCATGCGTCCATGCATACTTTACTGTAAAATCAGACAGATAAACATTTAGAAAAATAATCGATTCTACAACTTAACTTGCAGCTGTCCAATTACACATCCATATTTTATTGCTGCAGATAACTGAGGTAGGTGTGGTATATAACGCTGAAGGTTAGACGTATAGTACAATAACATATGTACAACATGTGGTCATTTCAGTCAGACAAACGTTTAAAGTGGAAAACGAGCTTTATATTTTACCGGCAATTTCCATAGCACGTCCATGGACACTGCCATCTATTGAACAAGTAGGGTTACTGAATCGTGAAATGTTTTTTTAGGACCACTAAAAGAGGATTATCAGTATGAAGGTTTATCAATAAAAATAATTTATTAAAATAAATATTACAGGACTCTCCCTGAAAATAAGGTGTTCTTAGCTTCCAAAGCCAAGGACACATTCTAGTGATTTTCCAGGAGAAAACAATCAATCAGCTCATGTTGAAGCTCACAAGGTGTGGAGAACAAGAAAGACAAGTAAGGGAGAAAGGCAAGGTGCAGAGCATACACAAGCAATGTAGCGGCACATCAGTTATAGTGTATGATTAAAAATACATCATTTCTCACAGTATCAATAGTGGCCCATTGCTCCTACTGTAGCCTCACACCTCCAGGGTTGTGGGTTCAATCTGCACCCCTGCTGTAATAAACAGTGAAATTATCACAGTAACACTGTTTATCAGTAAAATAGTACAATACTGTAGAAAGTAGGGCAATATTTATGAGAACCTTGCCGATAAAATGCTGCAATGCACTGTAATTCAGTACGTAAACTGCAAATAAATAAACTGTAGAATTTACTCAAATTAAATGATGTAATAATTTGCACTCGCTTTTTTGGGTTGAATTTAGTATACGCAATTCTAGGAAATATTTTAAATAAATCAAGTTAAAATCTGGGGTGGCATGGTGGTGCAGGAGTTTAGAATGGCATCACCGGTTCATCAGGTGTGGAGTTTGCATGTTCTCCCCATGTCGTTGGCACTGTTGCCTCGCACCACTGGGACCCGGGTTCGAGTCTCTGCCTGGGTCACATGTGTGTGGAGTTTGCATGTTCTCCCCATGTCGTCGTGGGGTTTCCTCCGGGTACTCTGGTTTCCCCCCACAGTCCAAAAACATGCTGAGGCTAATTGGAGTTGCTAAATTGTGTGAGTGGTGTGTGAGTGTGCCCTGCGATGGGCTGGCCCCCCATCCTGGGTTGCTCCCTGCCTCATGCCCATTGCTTCTGGGATAGGCTGCGGACCCCCCGCAACCCAGTAGGATAAGCGGTTTGGAAAATCGATGGATGGATGGATGGATGTTATTCCAAACAATAAGTAAAAAAAACACTTACCGTGTCAATTCTAGGGAAATTAGTTTCAGTAGTTTTGTGGTTGAGGTGACACTTCATCCAGTCCAGACGGTGGATAATTGCTAGGCAAAACATCAGGTCAGCAGGATCACCGCTTCGTTTCACAACTAACATTTTCCGGGCTCTAACATACCGGTCTCGCACTTGTTCCCACTTGTTTTTATGTAGCCCTACCTCTCGGCTCTGCTTCAAGTGGGCTCTGCCTGCAAGATTTCTGACAGAGGGGATAATCCAGATCTGGCAGGTTAAGAATAATATTGTGAAGTTGTTTACCAATCTCTACCTCAGTGCCCTCTCTAAGATGCCAAATAGTCTATCTGCTGGGGAAACCTCTGAATGCTTAGGTTCACCCATCCCTACTGCAGGCACAAGCAGACTGATGGGATGTGCCAGAGATGTGGTCAGAGCATGGCTGCATAGTAATGATACTGTCACTGCCACTGGAGATGTGGATGCAGTCCTTAGTGTCCTGAAGCAGCATTCTTATTTGACTGTGCATTCTGGGATGCCTCCAGCAGATTTTTGTTCAACCAAGTCAGATGCTAGGGAGGATCCTCTGGACTATTGGTTTAGGCTGAATAAGGCAGCAGATGATGCCAAAGGGTTTATTACATGAGATGTTAGGGCACTGCCATGTCTATTAGAAATTGCTCTGTAGGAATATCTTATTAATGCTTTTACATTTATCTGATGCTTTGATCCCTGCGATGGGCTGGCCCCCCATCCTGGGTTGTTCCCTGCCTCGTGCCCATTGCATCCGGGATAGGCTCCGGACCCCCCGCGACCCAGTAGGATGGATGGATGGATGCAACAAATACCAGTTACCATGTTCAGAAGGTCAAGTGCACTCACCCTACCCTTTGTTGGCATTAAGTGGATAACATTTGCTGGGTGATACTGTATGACCGGGGGAGGCGTTTGATGATGGGCATCTACTTTGATAATGCTTGGGTAATAGTACCATGTTTTGTTATTTAATATAAATACTTGACTGAACCAGCTTATGTATTTGGTCTTTAAGAAGTTTTTACTGTTGTCTGGTGTGCTGTCATATAACCTGTCTGACAGAAAGCTGTTTCTCCTCTCAGCACTAGGCGAATGGAAAAAGCCGTGAGCTGGGCTGATGACGAGTACTGGGCAGCCTGGGATAAATGGGATGAGGTGATCGAATGGGGAGATGAAGGATCTTCACCTAAAACACCTTCCTCCAACCAGGCTGGCACCAGTAATGGAGACATGGATGCTGGGGCGGTGAAGGAATATTATCAGAATAAAAAGAAAAAGTCAGACTTTAATCAGAAGTCAGAATTCAAACATATGTATTTCTGAGTTGGAGTCAGTCTGATATTAATTGAAACCACAAACTATGTAACACTATGTAAATGATTCTCACTGACTGAGCAACATTGAAATAATTTCTATAATCATGTTTACTATAAAGAGAAATGTTTCTGTGCAACAGGTCAGCAAAAGAAATGGGTGTGCAGAGGCCTAACAGTGAGGATACGTAAATACGGATGACAGTGAACAACAAACCCCACTTCTGCCAACCATAGTTACCCCATCAGTTTGGAGGGAATCAGTGGCTGAGGGGATGAGGAGATCCACTGGGCGGGAGGACCCATTCTCTGTGGCTGAGTACGAGATCCACCACTGGTCCGGAGTGAGATACTGGTCACGAGAGGCAAAGAAGACACCTGTAAATGAAAAATCCATTCTGGACCTTTGTAATGCCCTGCAGTCATTTACTCTCTCTTGGGGGGAAGGCTGACAGGATGTCCAACACCCAGAACCATATTTAAACCTTTAAAATTATAAAATAAGTTCAGTCTGATATTGTGTCAGCCAAATGGTGTCATCAATGTGCATCATAAATATAACACCTAGCTGATGGTGGACCTAAATTTTCCAAATAAACCAGGAATCATATGAATCATGTCAGTGCACTTTGTACTGAATTGCTTTGGTATTTATACCATGGAATGATGACTATTCCCTTACATAGTCATGTGTGACGTATTGCTGTAATGCAAATGTTTTTTTTTTTTTAAACTCCCCATTCATTTGTGTTCCTGCCACTCTATAGCTAAGTACAAACATTGAATGATAAAGGCATAGCGGAAACTCAATGAGCGCATTTGACCGAGATCCATGGATGGATGTCATCTTCTCCTGAACTGTGAGTGATAATGTCTCGGCCCCAAGATGCATTTTACCACAGATCCATTCATGTCACTTTTGCAGGCTTGCTTATAATTTTCTGAGCTTCCATTGTGAGTCAAGTGTCCTGGTCATAAGCTCAGGTCTGCCGGTTGCCCCACTGGCCAAATTCCCACGGCCCTGACTTTCTGAGCTGGATATCGTGGTTTTAAGTCCCATCTGGGGTGATTCTTTTTTTACTTTTCCCAGCTGCCTTCTGCTTTGTGATATAATAAATATTGCAATAAGTTTCATCTTCATTTTCAATTAATCAAACTGTATGAAAACTATATTTGCAGCAATTACAGCTTTGCAGTCCTTTGCCATTAGAGCTGTCCGTTTATGACAATATTAGGGGAAATTTCAATCCTGCTATTCCCAGAGGTGGGACTGGCTTGGTATTTTCTCTGACCTCATGGTGAAGCTGGTCTCACATGAGCTTGATAGGCTGGAGATGTGATGATTCTGTAGGCCAGTCAAGCAGGACAGTTCTCTGGATTCCTCATCTTTCACCAGTGTGCTTTGAATCAGCCTTGCTGCTTGATAGAAGTGCTGACCACAGGGAGTGGCATGAGTTGTAAAACAGAGCGGTAACCTTGCTGGTTCATTGCACCTTGTACTCTGTGTAAATCACCCACCTTACCAGCACCAAAGCAGTCCCATACCGTTTTACTCCCTCTGCCATGCTAGACAGAAGCATGGCAGCTATTCTTTGAAGTTGTGCTTCTAAGGCCAGTATACAAGTTGTATTTTCCCTGTTGCAAAAAACACTGGTAGAGATGGCACAACGAGGCACTGAAGGTTTGAGCCTTTTTAACCATTGTATTGAAAACTGGTTCACTACGCGAAGACAGTGCACATGAGTGACATTTCGTGGTGAAAGTACCACTCCTGATTATATATATATACATGTATGTATATATATCTATGTGTGTGTGTGTGTGTGTGTGTGTGTGTGTGTGTGTGTGTGTGTGTGTGCGTGCAAACTGACAGACTGGGAAAATGAATTCAGAAGTTTTGTTTTGCTAAAAGTAAGTTCATTTTTAGAGAAAATTAGTCACAAACGAAAACAAAAGAAACTGATGGATTTTTCTCTCTTTCCTATCAAGTGAAACAATAATAAAAGCAGACTTAGTTATTGAATTTATATAAAGAATAACAAACTATCTGCCATTCTTTACGGTCACTTTTGCCAAGTTTAATGCCCTTTCTTGTCAATGACCATCATGAGCCTGCAAGGTTCTAACAGGTCGAGATGCTCTTCAGCCAAATGGCTGCTTCAATATTAGTTTAAATACTCATGGCCATAGGTGGAAATTAGTGGGAGAACATTTTAAACTGAACTTGAGAAAACACTTTTACACAGCGTGTAGTTAGAGTATGGAACAGTCTTCCTGTTCATGTAGTGCAAGCTAAAACCCTGGGTTCCTTTAAATCAGAGCTAGATAAGATTTAAAAAATTCTGAGCTATTAGTTAAGTTCTCCCCAAACGTGCTTGATGAGCTGAATGGCCTCCTCTCGTTTGTAAATTTCTTATGCTCTTATTATTTTTCAGTCCAAACTTGGTACCTATTTGGAATAATAGATATATTACCCACAGAAATCAGTCCCCGTACCATGAACGTTGGGTAGAGAAGAACATCTGGTCAGCTTTGCATCTATTGGACATCACAGGAAATGTTCTGTTTTTTGAAAACTTTTGTTTAAAACATAATACAGTTTATTAAAAAAGAGTTTGATATTGTTCTAAAATCTATTCCAGCTGCACATTTAATGTTGGTCAGGAACCTTTTAAACAATTCTCCCCTTCTCCTATTTCATAGCCTCCCTCCTCTCCAATACAATGGTATTATTTTATAAGTAGGGTAAATTCCTAAATGAAATTATTAGACATAATATTATTAGACGTTGCTTATGAACTATTTCGTCACCTTTCCAATAAAAATTCAAATCAACCAGTAAACACATTTGCACTAAATATATTTATTATCCAATACCCCCCAAAGTCAGAGTTACACTTTAAAGTATTCAATGCTATATATACCTGTAATTAATTTCTTCATGCTAAGTTTAACTTTGATAATAATACTTGCACCTTTTAAAATAATGACATAGAAACTTTGGACCACTTGTTCTTCTCTTGTTGCTTCTCAACAAGTACAAAATTTCATTTTTTGACTTCCTTTACTTGTAATGATATTATCTTTGGTGTTGTCCTAAATGATGATACGCTTTATCTTTTACTCAATAAAATTATATTGTTGGGAAAATCTATATTCATAAAACAAGTGTCATGCCCGGCTCGTCCACTCCTCCTGTGTGCCACGCCCCCTGATTACCCACGTGTTTTCTCCCGATTGTACCCAGCTGTGTCTAGTTAATTTGCTCAGTCCTGTGTATTTCAGTCCGTGTCTTACCTGAGTCCATTGTCTGTCATTGATGTTAGTTAGCGTTTCATGTCTCCTGCTCCCTGTTTATTTATTAAATCCCTGGTTTACCCTGACTTCCGCCTGTCCGCCTGCTTCCTGCCCGTTCGCCTCGCACGATCGCCGTTCCGTCCGGCTTTGAACATGACAACAAGATTCTTCAAAACTCCTCCAAACTTTTTTTTATCTTCAAAAAAGAACTTTCTCAGTTCTTCACAGCTTTGACGTTAATGAGGAAAAAAAGCTGCAGTGAAACTTTTGCAAAGGATAAGGGGCCAAACTTTTAGTCCGTAGTACGTGGCGATCGTCAGTCGAATTATGCACTGCTTTTTGGAGCTACAAACGTTCCTGTTAACTTTAGGGATAACAAAAGAATGATGTCATGAGATTCACTGTAATAAAATCACTTTCAAATATTAACGAAATGCAACAAATAAGACTTCTTTAATTCTTATACAGACTGAGAAAATGAATTCAGAAGTTTTGTCTTGCTAAAAGTAAATTCTTTTTTAGAGAAAATTAGTCACAAACGAAAACAAAAGAAACTGATGGATTTTTCTCTTTCTCGTATTAAGAGAAACAATAATAAAAGCAGACTTAGTTAGTTATTGAATTTATATAGAGAAAAACAATCTGCCATTCTTTACGGTCCCTTTTGCCAAGTTTAATGCCCTTTCTTGTCAATGACCATCATGAGCCTGGTATCAGTTCACACACACACACACACACACTCACTCACAACCTCCTAGATGCCGCTCTGAGAAGTGTAATGTTTGTGATCGTGGTTAATCTTATGCTACATTAAGGCCCCATAGTTAATGATGGGGATTAAATCAGGCGATGAAGACAGCCAGGTTACAATTTCATCACCTTCCAAGCTGGTTTTAAGGTGATGTCTTTTCTTTGTTTAAGAATTTTCTGTGCCTATTCTTGAAGTTTCAACTTGTGAGCCTTATGCATTGTATTAAGCTGATGTCTGTGTCAAAGTACGCATGAAAGAAAATTAGACTATTTTGCTGGCTTAGGTCCTACAGGCTTGTTGGCTCAGGGTGTCGTGCTCTTAACATCATGGCTGAGCTCTGCATGTCATATGCATGTTCTGCTGCTTGTTTCCTTGTGCCTGTGTGTGTCTGTGTCTGTCAGTGAGTCCTATGATGCACTGACCTTCTTAGCAGAATATTCCACTTCCTTACAGTATGTCCTATTGTGACTCCCCTATGATCCTGTACTGAATATATTATAAAATGCATGGACATAATCAAATGCTACATCTTCCTTAACTATTCATTTAACATTTTTTAAATGATTTATTTTTCCACTTTTACGTTTAGTGGTCACTCCATAAGAGCTGTCCTTTAACGTGCTGCGCAGTGTCCCTGGATGCTTTGCAGTCCACTGCAAGGCTTGGACTTGAGGAGTCAATTCATTATGAAATGACTCCCAGTCTGAGCTGTGAGCTAATGCAGAATAACCAGAAGCCAGGTAGTGACTCTTGGTTGCTGTAGTTGTTCTCTTCTGACCAGGGAGGTGTTCCACTAAGCAGGATTTCTCAGTTAGCGGAGTTAACTTAAGCTAGAAGTCATGATTGTTCAATAGGAATGCTCCTTACCTCTTACTGGACAATTATGAGTGAGCCAGTGTCTTGTTTAAAAAGAGAAAATCTGTATCCATCTTCTGAATTATTCTGAATTATTCTACTCCTAAACAAACAGTTATCCTCAGAGGCAGCATAACATCTTGGCAGCTGCTCAATGCAGCATTGAAAAGCACTACAGAGAGTAATGAGCTCACAGATGTAATGAGCACAGAGCACGCTGCTCTCAGCAGTTGAGGACATAAATTTTTCCCCACAGAATACTCTGCTTGTGTAGTGTTTGTAGCTGCATAGTAATGACTGAAGGGGCATAAGTGATAATTAAGTGACATGATAATAAAGTGCATTGCTGGGTGTTTCTTTGCCAATCTCGCATGAAACAGTACTGTGATGCAAGACAGGGAGCTCGCACTCCCTCATTCAGAGAAGGGCACAGAGTGCGGCTGTGGAAACCAGCGCATGTGCAAAAAGGGCATCAGAAATTCTCTGCACCCATCGAGACCCATCCTGGCTGACGGGAAAGCATGGCATGCTGCCCATTTGGCCTCAGTACCCAGTGGACTTCCCAAATTTCCAGCCCTGCCAAAGACTGGTCCTGAAGGAACAGTTGAGCTTGGAATGGCCTAAGGAACTGGAAGCTGTGCAGCCAGGGCACACAAACCATCATCGGCTCAAGGACTATGGAACTTCACAGAATTAAACAAAGAAATGAAATGCATGTTCTGACCGTGATTTTCTGGTTAGAAAGAGATACCTTAAAGGAAAAGATAGATTCAGTATAAAATATATAACAGTTGTTCGTAGATCCTCTTACTGTGGTCCTCAGTGAATGGAACATTTCTAATTGTAATTGATTTCTGTTGGAAGCAAAACAGGCAGTTCATAGTGAAAAGGTTGTGCAGTTACAGGAAGGCACAAGCACAATGTTTTTTGTTGAACTTACATTCTATTTTGTCTGGGGTGTAATGACCTTATAGGAAGAAATGTTACAGGTAAGGCGTGTCTTTAATAGAATACAGTGCTGCTGCAGGAAGTAAAGGGGGGATGTTGCGTTCAGTTAGTAATTGTTCTGTTTTCCATATTACTGTATGGAACCTAAAGAGGGTGCTGTAAGGCTGTTTGATTCGACTTCAATTCCTATTCCAAGAGTCAAGAATGGATAGTATATCCCAGGCAGCAGTTTTCCAGATTATCAACTTCAAAAACTAAAAAATATGATAGGAAAAAAGTCTTTGTAAAATTAAGAAGTATATAATACTATGAATGACAAGGGGTCTTAATACTTGCATTTCAACCAGTTCACATGTTCACACACCGCTTCATACTTCAATATAGTCAAGCTGAGAAGTAAGGGTTAGGGTTATAATTATCAATAAATAATGTACTTCCCTGTGAAACAATGATGCTGGATGTTTATTTGCATATCATGATATGGTGCAGCCTTTTAATAGGTTTCTGTTTTTCTGTTAATCCTTCATGGTGTTGAATAAGTCAGCAAGCATAAGTGTAAGGCTAGTGAGTGACTGGTGTTTTCGGGGGAGACTCCCTAGAGCTGGAGAGAAATACCTTAAGGCACGGGATGAAAAATCCCAAATCTTCCAGGAAAAATGTCAGCATTATATGTATTTGCCACACAGAACAGAACAAAAAATTCCTTAGGGAATCACACGCCTACCATAGTCACTATACTACTCAGAACGCCTGGCAGCCACCAAATCAAACATAGGAAAAGGTCCGGATTTATAGCGTTAGAATGTGGTAGAGACTAATATCCATAACGTACCATCCTAGAACACACTGTGCTCTAAAATTTAAGCCCAATTAAAATCTGAATATTAAATGAGGAAAATAATTTGATTTGTTCTTCTATCCCAAGTTGTGGTCTAAAAGCAATAAGACCACCATCCATTATACCTGCTTTGGGGAAAATGCACTCCTGTAGCCACTAGGGGAGCTCTCACCTCTTCTGGGAAGTGAATACATGGTTAGTGCCAGGCGCAAATGAATATCTTTGATTTTGCATCCATGTGGTAACTTGTTGAAGTTGTCCGATAGTCAGTAATACATGGTTTAATTATTATGATTGTTTATTTATTACTTTATAACATCTAAAAGAAACTGAAATAGGAAAGCTTATTTTAATTTATGGTCCACTGGATAAACACAGACATTACAGACGGTTTTTGAGTCTAATGCTGAATGTTTTTTGCGATCATTTTTCTGCCTGCATATGCTATGATTGGTGCAGTGAAATTTGAGAATGTGTTTGTGGTCAGTATCATAGCCTCAGACAACAAACCAATGCTGTAGTGTGTCACTGTGTTTACATGTGAGAGGGGTTCCAGTTACATAATGAACTCGTTCTAATTGTTTTGACGGAGCTCGACAAACCTAAAAAATAAATGCTGGTTTTATCAAAAACTATGTCATATAGCTATATTTCAGATTTATTACAGCTAAACACATCTCAGAGCTCCTAGGAACCTCCTTCTCCCTACATTTCCCTCCTTCACACTCTTCCCTCAAATACTGTTACATTTGTCTTTTTTCCACACTCACACCCTGTCTTGATCATACTCTGACTACATGGCATCCATATGCAGGGCAAACTATTTTACAGTCTTATCTAGTATAATAGGACATGAACATTGAATTTGATAGTTATCTTTTATTTACACATTAGGACACAACGCATGAACATGAAGGGATCGTTTGCATTTGCAACCAACACCTCCGCAAACCCCCCTGCGGAATACTGGCCGCGGACAGGGGTGGGAATCCCCAAGCTTCAGTTAGCTAGTTAGCATGGATACAGAGTGCACCGGGCTAAAACTATAAAGGACGTAAGGTGTGTGATATAGTAAAACACTTACTAACTGGTAATGCACGTTAGCATTACGTTAAATGACAACTTTACCTGTTACTTACCAGAATAGCCTCCTACACGTGCGACGAATGACAGCAGGCAGAAGGCTGCGTGTTTTTCAGAAACACACCGGAGTTAAACTTACGCCGCATTATTTACCGGCACTTCTAACACCAACATTTGCAGCCGTTAACTCATATGTGGTAGTAACACTGAAATTACTTTCTCTGCGTCAAAATAAGGCAACACTGTGATTTTGATACTTTATCATTTATACTTAACTGTACCTTCCTCCCATTCCTCCGTCTCTGCTTATTGACATTTAGGAGAGTCTCAGATATAAATTAACAATTCAAAATTATCAAACAAAGACAGACACAACACTGAAAAGATGACAAAGACACAGTTTGAAAAGTAAATATGTTTTATTGCAAATCTCTTATCTTAACATAGCCTACCTTATCATATGTTAACTTAACCCATCTTATATCTTAACTTAACCTATCTTATTATATTTTAACTTAGCCTATCTTATCATATAACTTAACCTATCTTATCTTATTATATTTCAACTTAGCTTATATTAATATATTTCGTCTTAGCCTATCTTATATTTTAACTTAGCATATCTTATCCTATCGTATCTTATAGCTACATTAACACTTAAACAGTATCTCTTTCCGTTGGGTCCCGCGGGATCCCAGTCCCAATGCAGGGCTCTAACACGGGTATTCTAAGAAAAAGAAAATAAACACTTTACTTAACTTTACTTAAAGCAGTCATATAACTGCATTATACATACCCAATTAATGCCTTATAAATCATTTATAAAAGTATAAAAAACACGGCTGTAAATACTTATACAAAGGCATAACACATAGCTATGCTGATAATGCATTATGAATGCTCTGATCTATATATACACAATAAATATCTTCATAATACATTATATCGGCCATTAATCCATAATAAACAAGGCTATAATGTGTTATGCTTTTTTTGCAAGTGCATTGTGAAGGTGTCAATAATGCAGTTATATTACTGCTTTAAGTCATTTGTAAACCTGAATTCACAACCTTATATTTACTGCCTCTTGCTACTTCTTCTGAAGGGCAGGGGACAGCAGAAGAAGCACCACTTCATCTTCTTCTTCTTGTGGCTCTTCTCAGTATCATCTTTAGAAAGATCTTCGGCATTCACATGGAATGATACTTCTGTAGATCTTCTCGGCAGCATCGGCATCTTCTTTTGTTTTATCTGTCTTCATCACTTCAGTCTCGTCCTCTTCCTCAGGTCCTTCTTCTGGTATAGTCAGTAGCTGTGATCTGTCTTCAGATGCCACCATACACTGAAACCTGACCAGTGTGGTAGCATCAGCATCTTCTGCCTGCTGGAATACCACATCAGCTTCTTCATTTTCCTCAGGTCCATCTTCCTGTAAAGTCTGCAGCCATATTCTGGCTACATATGCTGCCATGCACTGCCAACTGTCCACTGTGGCAGCATCAGTGTCTTCTGCTTCCTGAAGCTCCTCATCTGTTTCTTCATCTTCCTCAAGGTCTTCCTCCTGGATGGGTTCTAGCCAAGTTCTGCCTACTTGTGACACCACATATTCCACAGCATTCCCTGTACTTCTCCCTCCTTAACCTCCTCCACATTCACTCCCACCTCACATCCATTCTCCTCACCTCCATTTAGCATATCCATCATACTAATACCAGCCTCTGTCCCCTCCATCACAACCCTGGAGGCCTTCCCCTCAAATGTTCCCCACTCTGGTACCTCCACATATTCCTCACTACTCTGCCCCCTTACCTCACCCTCCCCCCGGCTTGTCCGGTCCTTCCTGACTTTCTTTTTTTTGTTAAGGTAGCAAGTTTTATAAATTTCCCAGTCTTCAGATGAAAGGCCGTAATTACTCTGAAGACTTTGAGATGAAATACTAGTGCTGGCTAGCAGTCCATCCTTTCCCACACTCTCCCCTCCCTTACCCAAATCAGTAGACCCCCCCAATCCCCCCTTAACCCCCCCAGCCTGGACAGTGGGGAGTGTCACTGGTGAGAACTCCTCCACACCTTCTCCCCAGTTGATCACTTCATCCCACAGGTTCCAGGCTTCCCAGTGTTGGGTGTTGGTCCATCGATCAGCTCTCTCAATTCGCTCTCTGGGGAATAAACGAGAGATTAACCAGCACTTAAGAGAGATAATAAAATAAATAAAGAGCTGGAAATTCTTCAACCATACAGAAAATACAATTGTTATAATTATTATAATAAATAATTACAGGGGTCACATAGAATAAAAGAAACAGCGAGCAAGATTGCAAAAAAAATCGACTGTAAAATGCACGATACTGTAAGTGCAATAGCATATTAAACAGTAATGTCACCAAATTATAACTAGAATCAAATACGAAACAACTGTGCTCCACATCAAATGAATACCCAGATGAATACTACCAAGAACTGAGTTAACACTAACCAAGCTAAGAATATTTGAAAGTGTTAATCCTGTGTAACAATGTAAATAGATGTAATGATAAACTTAGAAGCATCTAGCCTACTCCGAAAGTAATGGCCCAAATTTTTTTTAACAATTTACCTACCACCCTGTACAGTAGGGGGTCCCAACTTCCGGTCGGTGTTCCGGTACCGTCCGCGCGGAGTATTGCACCGGGCGGCAGACAACCGGGGGTAGAGGAGCCAGCCGTCCCGTTTATTAGGGGATCGCGCCGTTTTGGAAAGAAAGCTGCCCGTATTGATGTACGGAAATACGCCATTAGCCCCGCATGTCCGTATACACCGTCAATCTCCCGCCGCTCGGCGTGGGAACCCCCAAATTATACCGCCGTCTTACCCATCCGTGACACTTTTCTACGACGGAAACCGATCCGCGGACATCGAAAGGTTGGGAAGCCCTACTAAACTAGCATGTTTGAGATGAATTTACTAACCAAATAGTCTGTCATTATTTAAATATTAGCAACCACAGTAGCAATAAAAACCACTGCACTTTAAATGACGTTAAAAAATATGTAATATTAAAAAAATATGTAATGTTTTTTATTGTATTATAGACATTTACTATATGTCATTATAGTATAAAAGGCTAAATAATCGAAGTAGCACAACATCAGTTGAAGAATTCAAAGACATTTTGGAGAGCTAACAAGCTACTCACCTCTGCGCCATTTTCACTCAGAGTTTGTTGTGCTTCAAACGGTAAAGTTTGTTTACGTTGTTTCTATGGAAACTGCTCTGACTCTCCGCTTGACCGTAATATAAAGGCATGTATGCAGTAATTTTCTGATTGCAGATTTGATCCCTATGCAGTAATTGACCACTGACCTCTTGGACCCTCTGGGCTGCCTTCACCTGCATTGAGGCAGCTGTTACATTTGCTGTCATTACATTCAGCCCAAAATATCAAAGTACAGGATTTAAGATTTGAATTAGTAACAGGACCGTGGGAAACAAAACATATATGTTATTGATCCCACGAAGAAAGTTTTCAATTTTCTCCTTCTTTCAGTTCTTAAATAACGTGTCAGTTCTTGCTCTGGTTGGTTGGGATTTACCATTTTAACATTGTAGCAGTTCCTAGGCAATACACAGACAAATTCTTTTTTTTAGGATGGAATTGTTATGTTGTAAACGATTACCTTCACGTTTCAACAAAGGTACTTGCTTTTGATATATAATTTTTTGTACATGTGTACTCTGGTCATACCCCTTGGACATTTGGATGGCATGGAAGGACAGTCACTGCTGTCACCTATACTGTCCCTGTCTGCTTTTCTCATTTAAGTGTTGATACGGCAAAAGAAGATGGACCTTTTGTAGAAATTTCCAGCCAGAGACTTGGTTCCTATATGAAGAGAATATTTTATTTTAATTCAGGCTAAGAAACTACAGAAAACCAGCTCTGCATGTGATCTCCCCTTTACTGCACAAGGAGGGCACACACATCAACAATTAGCAATGCAGCAAAATACAGATGAACAATTTCTCACAGTTTCAGAATAAATCAGATTTCTCTGTAATTCAGAGATTGTCTAAGACTAGATCATTTTCTGCACTTGAACCTAATTTCAAGATAAATGACACCTGGGTCTATTAAAAGAAGGTGATGCTGCCTGACCCACCAACCAAGGCTGGGAGGAAAGGGAGGAATACTAGTCAAAGGAAGGAAGAAAAGCAGCCCACCCTATCTCATGGTCATGGATACAAAAGTCAGGGAGTGTTACGAAGAAGACACCACACTTAAGACCATTGGTTTTATGCACTGAATTACACCAGATAGAGTTTTTGCATTCTAGCTGTGTTACGTAACATTCCTCAGCCTTCATTTGTTTCCACAGAATGCAGGACATAATTTAGGGTGCCAAACAAGACAGCGGAACTGCAGTATAGCCAATTATTTGTTTCAGTAGTTTCATAACAACTCGAACATAAAATGTTTGTTTTTCTTAGATAAAAGTCCAGTTGAAACAGACTTTATTTTTAAATGTTAGATTGGATTTAAGAGATGGAACATGTTGCTTGTGTTAATACTGCTTTGATTTTGAGGATGAAGTCTGAAGTGTAGGTGACGTGTAACAGGTTGTTATTTTACTTTTAACTTATAATTATACAAGATTCTGTTTTCCTTCTTCTGTCTAACCTGATGGGTACAATATCCTTTAAACTTTCCCATGATGCTTTTGTCCTGCATCGCCCCTCCCTCTGTCTTTTCCCCTTTATAAGGGTCCCGACCTCATTTCCTCTTCCCTTTGGTGTATTGCACACATGGGAAGAGGTGAGGATCTAGTGGCAGGGTCCCCCGAGTTAGTAAATCAATTGTATAATTATGACCCATATATATTATATTTGATTTATTATTCATCATAAGCAGGGGATAGAAAACACATAAGTATATACATTGTTTTACTTTGTGCAGAGAGAGCGAGAGGGCCAGAGCATATGAAGTTTACCCCTTTCCTTATTGTTCCCAACAGGTTCAATAAAATCCGGGAACGACAACGGCGTCTGTAATATCCCTTCCTCCTGCACCCCACACACACCTGATAACACCCCAAAACACAATGCAGTGACCGTTTACATAGGTACACTAGTGCGACTTGTAAATATGCCCTTAATTTATGCCTGAAAATGCCTCCCATATAGTGGCTGACCACAAATCATGTGAATGACCCGGAAAGAGTGAGTGTATATATATATATATATGTATGATGTGCATGTGAGAGACACCATCGGAAGTCTGGTTTCAGTTCCTCAGAGGCACTACTATGGAGGCGCTTACAGTAATAAACTTGCTGACCGCAAAAACTGGCACTATGATGGAAGTTATGCAGAAGTGCAGAGTAGATGGAATAATTTTTGTACCTCAATAAGATTGTATGCCTTTTGCCTGTGTCTCCAGCCAGTGCCGGGGGTGAAACGCGCTTGTAATTATCAGCGGGATAACATTATCGTTTTTTTTATTCTGTGGAAAATGAAAGACCGATTTACTGGCCAGATTTATTTATGAATCATAAACATGTTGTGGGCTATATAAGTAAAGTCAGGGCTCTCAAGTCTTATGCATTGACTGTGAGACACTTGCATTTCAACCAGTTCACATGTTCACACACCGCACCTTATGTTTGTCAAGCTGAGAAGTAAGGGTTAGGGTTATAATTATCAATAAATAATGTACTTCCCTGTGAAACAATGATGCTGGATGTTTATTTGCATATCATGATATGGTGCAGCCTTTTAATAGGTTTCTGTTTTTCTGTTAATCCTTCATGGTGTTGAATAAGTCAGCAAGCATAAGTGTAAGGCTAGTGAGTGACTGGTGTTTTCGGGGGAGACTCCCTAGAGCTGGAGAGAAATACCTTAAGGCACGGGATGAAAAATCCCAAATCTTCCAGGAAAAATGTCAGCATTATATGTATTTGCCACACAGAACAGAACAAAAAATTCCTTAGGGAATCACACGCCTACCATAGTCACTATACTACTCAGAACGCCTGGCAGCCACCAAATCAAACATAGGAAAAGGTCCGGATTTATAGCGTTAGAATGTGGTAGAGACTAATATCCATAACGTACCATCCTAGAACACACTGTGCTCTAAAATTTAAGCCCAATTAAAATCTGAATATTAAATGAGGAAAATAATTTGATTTGTTCTTCTATCCCAAGTTGTGGTCTAAAAGCAATAAGACCACCATCCATTATACCTGCTTTGGGGAAAATGCACTCCTGTAGCCACTAGGGGAGCTCTCACCTCTTCTGGGCCCAGCTAAATAATTATGTTACGCATTCTAACAAGCTTTATTATCTGTGTCAATAAGCCCTGCTTTTACACTAACACTCCTGCTGAGAGGCTAATTTGATTACCAGTCTTGCCCTTGTCATTAGGAACACATGAGAATTTGCGCAGTGCTGTTTCACAGTGGATTCTCACTGGTTTTCCCCAAGACTGGTACGATACATTTTATTCAGTTTCATACCACAGGTATCCAGCTCTTGCAAGAGGGATCAATTGGTTTATACTAGTGCAAGGAAACTATTATTATGATGGTGGGTTATCAAACACAGTAGCTGGCTACCTCAGACATAAGACGCCCATTACGTACCTGTGTATCACCTATATGGGCTTGGAATCTGTATATAAATTGAAATAATTATTCATAGCCCAGATAGCATCATATTATTGTTTCAGCGTTGAAGTATAGTTAAATGCATTGAATTATGGTCAGTGTTAAATTATCAGCATTGAAACTGAATTGATTTTTGGTCATTTTTTCAATATTGAAAAAATAATGGTGGCGAAACCTTGATATAAAGTGACTTTTTCAACATTGAAAATAAGATGCTGAGTTAACATCAATATTATTGAAAATAAAAATGGAAAAATGAATTTATGGGGGGGCGGCATGGTGGTGCAGTGGTTAGCACTGTTGCCTCACACCTCTGGGACCCAGGTTCGAGTCTCCGCCTGGGTCACATGTGTGTGGAGTTTGCATGTTCTCCCCATGTCGTCGTGGGGTTTCCTCCGGGTACTCCGGTTTCCCCCCACAGTCCAAAAACATGCTGAGGCTAATTGGAGTTGCTAAATTGCCCATAGGTGTGCTTGTGTGAGTGAATGGTGTATGAGTGTGCCCTGCGATGGGCTGGCCCCCCATCCTGGGTTGTTCCCTGCCTCGTGCCCATTGCTTCCGGGATGGGCTCCGGACCCCCTGCGACCCAGTAGGATAAGCGGTTTGGAAAATGGATGGATGGATGTTACAGGTAAGGCGTGTGTCATGCCCGGCTCGTCCGCTCCTCGTGTGTGCCACGCCCCCTGATTACCCACGTGTATTTCCCTGATCGTCTCCAGCTTTGTCTAGTTACTTTGATTAGTCCTGTGTATTTAAGTCCTGGTCTCCCCGGTTTCCCTTGTCCGTCATTGATGTTTGTAGGTGTGCTACGTTTTCCAGTCCTCGTTCGCCCATTAAATCCCTGGTTTTGCCCCGACTTCACCTGTCTGCCTGCTATTTCCACGCCTGCCCGCACGATCGCCGCTTCGCCCGACCGCGATCGTGACAGCGTGACTTTTATAGAAGACAGTGCTGCTGCAGGAAGAAGAATACATAAGTAAAGGGGGGATGTTGCGTTCAGTTAGTAATTGTTCTGTTTTCCATATTACTGTATGTCACAAGAGGGTGCTGTAAGGCTGTTTGATTCGACTTCAATTCCTATTCCAAGAGTCAAGAATGGATAGTATATCCCAGGCAGCAGTTTTCCAGATTATCAACTTCAAAAACTAAAAAATATGATAGGAAAAAAGTCTTTGTAAAATTAATTCATAATACTATGAATGACAAGGGGTCTTAATACTTTTCATTTAATTTTATTAACTCAATCTTTTGCTGGCAAGTATACCTTTTAAATTATATACATAACAGTACAACTGCATTATTTGTGTTTTGTATGCACACTTCATACAAAGCAAAAGGTTATGGCGGCTACTTCATTAATAGTATTTCTTATTGATACTTTACAATTCCGTTCTATTGCCCAACTCCCAAAGGATCATACATTTTTATTAAAACATAGTAGTCTATGGAAATGTCAATACTAATCATACATTTCAGTGACATAACTAAATAGACATATGTTGACACACAGACACAGATAAAAACAATTAAACTCCCTCTATGTGAAAATGACATGTGACACACGTCCTCAATGTTAAAAATCCATGAGTGTAAAAAATGACCATCGTTGCTAATGTTATATCTCAGGTCTCAGATTACTTCTTTAAGTGTCAATTAAACTGAAAAAAAATCACAGAAAAAGGCAAGCTTATTTGCCGACATTTAGTAACCGACAAGCTGATTAAGGAGGACTAAACCTGTACCTGGCTTTCCTGTCCTTTCAACTTTATTTTGTGCCTTGCTTAAAGTAAAATATCTCCAGACTACTAAATACCGCGTTAATGGTGACATTTTTAAACTGATTCGCTTCTTTCGCCTCACTCTCCTCTATGTGACGGGTGGGCGTGGTTGATCTAGCCGGCTCCCGATTGGCGGGTATTCGGTAGCTCCTGTGTCATGTGACTGGTAGTAGCGTAGGCAGCACCGTCATAGATTTGAAACCCTGTGTGCCTCCTTGGGCGATACGCGATGTTGGCATGGTAATTGTGAAATAGAGGATTCATACACTGTAAAAAAAAAAAGTTGAGTTAACTTAAAATAATAAGGCAACCTATCACAAGCATTTTTATGAGTTAACTGAACAAACAGAGTCTGAAGACAAAGCAACTCAAAGTATTTTGTTAAAATCCTTAGTTCTCACAACATAAATATATTTGTTTACCTAACAGGTTGATCTATTATGCATTCATGATTATTTTTATAATTAGAATTTAATAAACCACAAAACAAATTTCTCTCTCTTTTTTTTAATAGTTTGTCCGAACACATTACAATACAGTCTACCATATGCCATACACGTCTTCTGCATTACGCATGTTTGTAGAAAAATAGTTCAGAAATGTTAATCATTGGAAATTTGTAAATTATAAAAACTACCACTTTTTTCAACATAAATTGAAAGATGAGCTCCAAAAAAAGTAATATTTTGCCCAAAAACCCAAAACCAACAAAAGTAAAAGCATCCGAGCAAAACCTCGAACCACAGTGTATAAAGCATTCTTATTCGGCAGAACAGCAAAGTACATAAAATCCAAAACAAGTATATGTCAAAATATACTAGATTCAAACACTGCATAAAGAATTTTGTATTATTTCGGCAGATCAACATTGAGAATACATTAACATCACATCTGAATAAACCTCAAACCTTAGTAAAGTATGATTCATATATAACATGAACTATTTTACTGCATGTAAGTGTATCAGAAAAAAAAAATAGCTTGTACCGCTACTGCCAGATAAAAACAAAAAACAAAACTCAAAGATTCAGTATTCTTTAAGGGTACAAAGATTGAACCAAATTATACATTGTAATAAATCAGTATGTACTACTAAATTTTGATTGCAAAAATCATTGTCCCATTTGCCATAGCTCCAATAACATCCGCAAAATGGTCAGCTACAACAATTTTGATTTTAGTGACTGGACTCTCGCAGAGCAGGTATCACCAAGATCCATAAAGATTTTCTGAATGACTTCAAAAGTATATTTCAGTTCTTTTGGGTATTCCATATTGAGTGCATACAAGAGACCGAACAAGTAAGCAAAGGCCTCAGGCAGATCTGGAATATCCTGAAGAACAATGGCCTCTTCCAGGATTATTGCATGGTTGATCACAGTGGCCAGTGAAGCAGAAGTGCCAACATCATCCTCAACCACAGTTAGGATTCCGATCTTTACACCTCTGGTGCTGTGGTCTTCAGGGTCAACGTCCTAGGAGATTAAGTGATAGGAGGGGGCATTAATTGACATGTAAACATAATTACTTATTGTTATTAGGACTTGAGCAATGGTGGTGCTTGTAGCCCTAATTATTATTTTTATAATGTGCAAACAAAATGAACAAATGTAATACTAAGCATGCTAACAAATTACAAATAAGGTATGAAAAGGGCAACATACCAGACACATCTTGAGCAAGAAAGCCGAATTTTCACGCAGAATGAGTGGCAGTCCCTCAAGAGCTGCTCTTTTTCGGTGAGTGACAATATCACTGGCCTGAAAAAAAAAATAAAAGAAGAAAGTTTACAAAGAGTGCTGATGCTTTACCGCCTTATAAGCCTTATGGATTAAATGGATCTCAAATTGATCATTTGTGGATTAATTGCACAATGCTTTCACAGTGGGGAACAATTATATAGTTTATAATTATTATACAATTATTCCTAAAATTCACCAGTTCAATTAGATTCCCACACAACACAGACGAAAGATATGCAAACTTGCTTTAATTACCCTATTCAGGAAGGTACTTCAGTATTTTAAATATGTGTATTGTATATTAAAGAATCTTAAAGAGTACCTGCTCATCCAGCTTGTCCAAACGTGTCTTCATTTCTGGACCCAATGAATCTCTTCTTTTTCTGTACAGTTTCAGGAGAGGTGCTGTATATTTATCAAGTGATTCGCTGAACTTTTTCAGGAGATCTATGTTACAGATCCGGAAGAACTCCATGCAGATCTACATTTTTAAAAAACAACAACAACAAAACAGTATAAATAAACAGAACATTTTCCAATATAAAGTTCAGAATTTCCAAAAATAATTTAAAATATCAACAACCAAAAAGGCAATTTTTGTTATCATCACTCATTACTAATGATAACCAGAAAACAGTTGCCATTCAGTTACTTACCTCTTCTTTTACAAAAAGTCCAGGCCATCTCTCTGTAATCTCTTCTACTAGTGGCTGAACCTCAACAACTTCTTTGCGGCGAAGAGAAAAGGTTTCTTGCATCTGTCGGTGAATGAGTGTCAAGTTCGGGCTTCTTTTCTTAATTTCATCAATCATAGCAAGTCTTTTCTCTTCAAGTGAATCTTCTGTCTGGCCTTCAGGGTGGTTAGGCAAAAAATTTCTCTCTGCTTTTTTAGGTTTTCTCATGTAGGCCCGTTCTGTCATACCCTCACATGATTTTCTTTTACGGTTAACACTAACTTCAGAACAACCAGCTTCCCTTAGTTTGGCCCGATAATTACCAAGCTTAAACTTTATACTCATCACCCATCCATCCCAACCTGTGCGTTTGCCAGGTTCGGTAAGGCAAGGGTGTTTCTCTACTAGAGCAGAGGCAACCGACTGGATCTCATAGGCATCAGGGTAGGCTTTGATTTCCAGAATGGCCTGTGCAATTTTATCCAGAATCTGAGACTTCATATCTCTTGGGACATTCAGTGGCTTCTTTGTCTCCTGGTAAACCTCATTGGCTTTACGCAGCCTGAGTTCGACATCGAGAGAAAAAGTAGGTATGTTAAAAGTGGATGGCCACTGTTCAGCACTTCTTAGGTTTCTTAGCACAGACAATTCAGGGCTTTGACCACTACTTTGAGAGCTTGACATGCTTGCTGTATCAAGAGAAGACACTGAATGAGAATCTTCAGAGTGACGTGGAGGAGATACCTCTTCCCACAGAAGCCTTAAGGTTGCCTTCTCTGCTGGTAGCTCTATGATATTATTCAAGTTACAAGGTTCATTGTTAAAGTCTGGGTCTTCAAACTGTAGTGAGAAATTTTCATTTTTTATCTGTAATGTCTGAATAAGGACAGACTTCAATTGGTCCACTGACTGAGGCCTCTGAAGAAGCTCAACCCTCCTGATGTTGGTAGGGGAAATGAGAACCCGCAACAACATGCTCTTCAGAACACACAACCTAGAATAAAAAAGAAATCATCATTAATGCATAAGAATACATATTATCCTAAAATCTGTGGATGGACCCTAGAAAAGATAATCTATTGAGAAATAACACATCTGACCAAGAATACAGATGAAATAGTTCCCTGTTATCGACCCCTAATGAGTTAAAAACACCTTTGGAGTCACAAGCACTTTCAGACCAACTTTGTATGCGGTCAAAGGATGAAAGTCATTCAGCATGTCAGGATCAAGAACATGAATATCATTAAAACTGCTTTCCTTTATCTCAAATGATCTGAAATGCTCAAGATACCAGGTTGACAGTTTTGTGCAAAGGAATGACGCATCTCGGGAGGTCACTACACAGTTCAATATTTTGAAAAATTCTGGCAAACCACTACATTGTCCTGCAGAGATAATCATGCCAGCTCTATATCGAACTCCATGCAAATGAATATCAGAGGACAGAGACACTTCCCTTGTGTTTGGATACCTTCTCTCAATCACGGTCCTAATTAATGCTTCCAGAGAGGCAACTGTGAAAACCTTTGCTTTCTCTACATATACCGTTTGTTTAAAAGGGTCCTCACCATCCATATAGTAAGCCATCATTTGTTGATGCTTTGTGGAAAGTGTCAGTAGAACATTCTTGAAATTTTGAGTGTCATGGACTACTTTTTTAAAGTAACTGTGCTTCGCCTCGAAGCGCATTGTCCATAATGACACCAATGGTCCAAAACAACGAATCAAATGTGGGTAATGGTTAATGAAATGATGTTTTGGACGTAAAGAAAAGTTTGGAAAAGTTTCAGTGAGTAAGTTTTGGTGATCTATTATTTTGCTCTCTAAGTAGCACAGAGGCTTTGAAGATAGAACTATCTCAGTTATAACCTTCAGGTCCATTAGAATCTCCCAAGATGGTTCATTTTCAGGGATTTTGTGGCCAATTATTAGAGGTAGCATACGTAAAAGTGTCCAGTTTTCATGTGCGTTTCCACCTACAGTACCCTTGGAGAAACATGACTTAGTTAATACCTTTGGCTTGTTAACCCTGTCTGAATCTTTGTACGGGAATGAGCTAATGTGGTTATTGAGCTCATCAAATGAAATGTTTCCTTTTAAAATTAAATCTTTCAGGCACAAAGACAACTCAATAGGTACAACACCTTCCAAAAAATCATGTAATGCATCAGGTGGGAAACCTGTGACAGGATGGAAAAAAGACAAGTGCTTGCTTAGTGCACATTCCCCTTTCACACCACTTACATGTTGGACACATACATCTGTCTGCACTTTCTGCACAAAGGAATCATGTTCTTCTACAGTTCTTAACTTGAAGTCACTAATCTCAGTCTGTCCAGACTTTACTTCATGTTTTCTGATCAAACAAAATCTACAAAAATTTTCTGAATTAAAGCTTTCTTGAAAGCCTGCCAAGCTATGTGCGCCTAAATTATCAGCACATACACAAAAGACTGTACCGTTTACGTACCGACTCAGAGCAGAGACAAAAACACCTGTTTGCTCTAAACACTTTACATCTTTCAGCAATGGATTAAGAAACTTATCATATCCAAAGTGTCGCACATCATCACTTTTACCAAGAACAGCAAGCTGAATGGAATGAAGACTAGAACGAAATTTGGGAGGCAAGTTTAGAATGACCCAATAAACTGCAACCATCTTGTGAATTTTTCTTGAAGTTCCTAAGGGATTGCAAACTTCAAATTCATCCACATACAGTCCCAGAGATAATGCAAGGTCTTGGTCATGTAGAAGTCTGTTTTGTTTGAAATAAGAACCATCTTGAAAAGACTCAAAATGTCCAGGAGTAGACTCTCCACTGAACACAATCTTATCCAAAATATCTTTATGACCAAGTAGGCGTTCCAAGACATGATATAAAGACACATAAACAAAGTGATTTTTGTGTGTCCTGTCATAGAGATACTCTGTTGGATCAATTACAGAGAAGTGTTCTTTGAAATACAAGTTTCTTCTGTGATGTGTAGATAAACTACCTTTTTCTGTTGTTGTCAGGAGAAGAGGATTGGCCTCAGAAATAGCACTGCTAATTTCCTGGATGATACAAGCATCTACATCAATTTTGCGTTTGACAAAAATATTTTTGATGCTTTCAACAGCAAGAGACCTGGAAAAGTGCAATATGTCATGAATTTCCTCAATAATACTATCAATGGCACTCTTGGATACATGCAAGACGGTTTGCATTTTCAAAAACAGAGAGGCCAGTTTGTGCTGTAGAGTTTCAATATCCACACTCTCACAACCAAATTCAGTTGCCTCCTGAACAGATTGTGAGGGCTGCTCAACATCATCCTGACTGTCATCAAATTCTGTATCATCGTAAAGGTTCTCGGTTACAGTACTGACTGAATTTTTTATATCTTTTGTTGTATTAGTTTTGTGTTTCCGACTCTTGTGAGAGGTAAAATTTGTGAGCTTGTTGGTTTTATACTCACAGCCAGAAAAAGGACACTGTACAGTTTCATGACTCCTTAGATGTCCTCCAATATGTCTAAAAAACTCGCCTTCACTGCAAACAGTTTCAAACTCACACAGTTCACATTTGAATTTTACATTGACTTTTGTAATGGTTCTGGTGGTGTGGCTGCGTGATAAATGTGATTTTAAAGCACCTTGAGTCCTAAAGGAGCAGACACAATCTGAGTATAGGCAGGGCCAGTTTGCCCCTTTGTGACCTCATCCATGATGAAGCCTGTAATGCTTTACTAAGACCTCTGTATCAGGATTTGAAAATTTACAATATCTGCATTGCATTACTTCAATATCTTCTCTTTTTTTCATTTCTGGACTACTAATTTGCAAAAAAAAATAAAAATTCCAGCCATTTCACATATTTAAATTGTGATTTCCAGCTAGCGAACTGTCTTGAGGTAAGTTAAGTTGGCCTGGTTAGCCAGCGCCACAATACAATCTATTGGCCGTTTAGTCGAGATAACCGAACGTCTCAAGTGATGTATATTGCCTGAATGTCACACGATGTTCTTGATATACTTACAGTAGTTCTCACTGTCTGTTCCGCTGTTAAAACCGTTAAGAATACGCGCAACGTTTAAACAGTGCCGACAGGCAACCGGATAGACAGGACCTAAAGTTAACGTTATATTCCTTGTTTTGCAAATGCATATGACTAGCACACGTCACGTTGAACTCATTGCAATACTCGTGTATTTTTTTTTTCCAATAAAAAAATGACAAATTCGCTGTTCAAACATAAGCATTCAAAAGTCTAAATTAGTTAAAAAGCTAACATAACCCCGCGAAATCGTTAACAAGCAGCTACATTCGAATAGATAGTTATTTTGGGACACCAACATCCAAGCTTACACGTCAAATAATATAACGTTAAGTTAGATGATAATAAAAAAAGATTAATACATAACTTACCTATGATTTGGCAGAAATGCTGGACTGCTTTGAACCGAAACGCTGTTTCAAATCAACACTACACTAGTAAAACAGATTAGGTAGTTAGCTTGGTAGCACATCACATATTAAATGAAAAAAAAAGTAATTTGATCATGAAAATGATTGACACTCACCTGTAACTCGGCAGAAACGAGTGAATTGGCACGATGCTGCCCTTTCAGTAATCCCCGCAGTCGAAGTTTCAAATTACCATGCGCTTGGGCCAACAAGACGCAAACGCACGCTTTAACGCAAAACTAACATTTTAATGTAAGTTCAACAAAACATTTTTAGTATTATACAGTTTTTTAACATTGAAGCAACATATTTGTTGAATAAACTAAGTCTTATTTCTGAATATGTCAAACAAAAATATCTTAGTTCAGTTTACTTTTAAAACTTTATTTAGATAACTTTTCATAAGTTGGCTTTTTTACAGTGTAGATATGACTTAGTGAACCGACTATTTTCGAAACTGCAACAACATGAGGAATGTTAAAACTAGAAAACAGGGAACCACATTTCACAGGTAAAAAAATCTGCGGTACGGTCAAATAAGATACATAACATGTTTACTTGCCTGTGACACTGACGGGATACTAGCATTAGTTTTTGTTGAGAATACTATGAGCAATACTACATAAATTTGGGGGGGGGGCAGTAGTGGTGGGCTTGTTTATTTATTCTACATAATTGTAAGATATAAATGCGTTAATTAGTAAAGAAGTTATGGCTAAAAGATCTTTCCATCTACACCCTGACATGTTGCTTGTTTATGTCTAATTATCGCTCCAAGATGGTGGCGCTGCTGACTCGTTGTGGAAAAGCGAGATGAGGCATCTAGGCTTTCAAATTCATGAGCACCACGATGTACTTCGTTTAAATGGGAGGTTCACCCCAAAACTATAAAAAGATATTTTAGAGGGGCCTTAATGCTATCTATTCATCAAAGTTCTGCTGGGAGTTGTTCAGGTTTGGAAATATCAGCCGTAGAAATGTCGGGCTTCTATCGAAGTACACTACTCGTATCACTGCGCATTAGACACAAGCGCGAGCTCCCTGGCAATATCTGCTGCGCAGTGATATTATTGGTGTGTGGAGTTGGGTAGAAGGAAATAGTTCGTATATTAAACTGCTCGCGACGAAGTCTGTGGATTTTCTTAACCTGTTCCTGATTTCTGGTGAATTTTTCAAATACGATGTTCTGGCGCTTTAAGTAGTGAAAGCAAAATTGAATCTTATTATATTGCTTATTCATTAATAAGTACCTATAACATGTATACTGCCCAATGTTTTGATTTAATAAATATTTAAAATTAATAAATATTTCAAAAATACTTCAATATTTAAAATGGTTCATGATTTTCAGGAGCGGTACAGTGGTTAGCATTTCTTTGGGTCCCAGGTTCGAGTCTCCGCATGGGTCACATGTGTGCGGAGTTTGCATGTTCTCCCCATGTCGTCGTGAGGTTTCCTCTGGGTACTTTGGTTTCCCCCCACATTCCAAAGACATGCTGAGGCTAATTGGACTTGCTAAATTGCCCGTAGGAGAGCATGTGCGAGTGAATGGTGTGTGAGTGTGCCCTGCGATGGGCTGGCCCCCCATCCTGGGTTGATTGATGGATGATTTTCAGGTCACACTGCCCCCTCAGAGCCCACCAATCAGTGACTGTCTCATAGTGTCCGCACCACCCACTTTTCAGTGAGCAGTAAAAACACACCAGCTTGTCTCAGCGGACAGCGGCTCTTATCAGATAAGGGGAAAAGGACGAGATATCAAAAGTAAAAATAAATATATCACATTTGGTTAACATCAAATGAAAACAGCCCTGCAATAATATATTGGATTCTAGGATATCACCTATTAAAAGGGTGAATCTATTCTAGCAGACCATAAAAATCCAATTATGAACAGTGAAAATGGGCATAATAGGTCCCTATAAACGACAGGTTTCTGTCCATGGTGCTGAAAACCAGGATTGGCAGAATTCACATTACAGCGATTCCCCACTATATCGCGGATTTTCCTCCGACGCCTCACAATTCTCTGCGTATCCCGTACATTGTTTGTGGTCCGATTGTTTTCGTTTTGTTCTAAGCCCTACGATGGAAGACGTTGACCATTCAGGAGAAGGTAAAACTTCTGGATGTGCTTCGGGAAGGAAAGCGTTATGCGGACGGCGTTCGCCATTATGGTTTGAATGAATCAACAGTACGCTACATGAAGAAGGATGAAAAGAATGTGTAAGAGCCATATATGTTTTTATTTTTATATATTCCATTACATATATAGAGAGAAAGTTGTGTGTGTGTATACATATTAAAAATTATTATTTTATTATTATTATTATTATTATTATTATGTTACTCATATCCTTAGCCCGACATTTAACATAGCCCGATATATGTGTTTTAATGAGTTTACATATGTTTAAAGCATGTGGGAGGGGTATTTTAAGGCTTAAACTTAAAAAAAAAAATTATATGATCCTTCTGTATCGTGGATTTTCACCTATCGCTGATGGGTCTGGAACGCATCTACTGCGATAGGCGGAGGATCAAATTTACCTTCATGTGGAGTCTTGGCTTTTCACAATGTTTCATTCCTGCTTATAGCTAAGGTTTTTTTTAGCCGTCGTCACTCTAAGGTTGCCCATTAATGGTTTGGAATTGGGAATGTAAAGCTGTTTTGTTAGCATGTCTGCCTTACAATTCCTTTACTGTAAGTCAAGGCCTGCTGGAACTCAATACTGCTTCATGGCGCTTGTATTTACTCTTTATTTTTTATTACATTATGTTTGAGACTAACCCCTTTATCTACCTCTCCATTCCTCCTGTTGAGCTCCATACAGAACTAGTGGAGAAAAGGGGTGCTTGGAGGGGAGACGATATCTCTGGATGCCCACTTAAGAAATATCTGCGTTACCTTCCAATACACCTTCCAAACTTAAGTGGATTGAACATGGGTGCTGTTGAATTAATAAAAAAAATGCACTGTATTAAAATTATTTTGTTTATATAACATAAAATTGAACTATAACCATGAAATTTAAATCTGTTGAGTTTATATATTGACAAAATAATAATTCAGAATTTTTAACCCTCATTGAACAAAATTAAACCTAATATGGACAAATGGAAAGCATTGAAATTATCCTTATGGGGGGAAGGTTAATGTTACTAAAATGGTTGTGGTGCCTCAAGTTAATTATCTCTCTATGATGCTTCCATTTAATATTCCGGAAAGGATATTTGAACAGTACGAGAGTATAGTAAAAGATTTTTGTTGGGAAAGAATAAACCTAGGATTAAAATTACTTCGCCCAGAGACAAGGGAGGTCTAGGATTGCCAGATGTTAGATTATATAGCATGTCATTTGAAATAGCCAAACTCTACTATCACTGGAAGAATGTGAATTCTGATGTGGACTGGATAGCTATCGAGAGCAATTTGGCTTCACTATTTCAACCTCTGCACATTCTGTCACAATGGGGGGACAATATAAGAAACACAAACCCGATAATATCTTTTTCGAGAAATATATGGATCAAAATACATAAGAAGCTTAAAGTATCACATGACATGCAGCCATATTCCTCAATTTGGCACAATCCTCAAATACAAATAGTAAAAAGTATGGAAACAATGGCAACCCAAAGGGGTGAAAACTCTCTGGGATTTATTCGTAAATGGGATGTTTATGTCATAATCAGACTTAAAGAGTAAGTATGATGTAGGAGGAGGAGGGAGTTTTTGGAAGTTTTTGCAACTGAGGCATTGAGTCACGAGTGTTAAAATGCAGAAGATGAATGGTCAAGAATACTTTCTAGAGTGGGGAAATATTTTAGGGAAGTAAAAGCTAAATTTATTCAGTATAAAATTATACACAGATAGTACTGGACACTAGTTAGACTAAATAGAACTGGACTAATTAATACTGATCAGTGTTGGAATTTTAGAAGGCAGGTGGGGGTTTATTTACACATGCTGTGGCAGTGCTCTCAGGTATATCCATTTTGGGGTAGAGTTCTTGGTCTCCTGGACAAATGGCTAGGCTTTACTTTACCCCGCAAACCCGACTCTCTCTGCTAGGAGATAGAGTGGAATTGCCAAAGGTGAATAATAAACAGTTTAAGGCTGTGATGGTGGGACTCAACTGCCATGAGGGTAATATTAAGGCATTTGAAATCCTCAACAATCCCCAATATAAAGGAATGGACCGATGAGATGATTAAGGCAGCTTCATATGAAAAAATGTTGGACAGACTAAATGGGAAACGAGATATAATGAAAATGTGGGAATGTTTCTAGGGCCATGTTTTTGAAGGATAAATGGCTGGGAGGTTGAACTAGTGATTGGTCATATTGTTTTATAAATGTGAATGGCTGAAGTGCTGAAGTGTATGAGAGTGCTGTAACTTTTTGGTTTGAAAAATAAGAAAAATTTGAATTACAAAATAAAATGTTCTTAGAAAGTAATTTCATGTAACCACTTAAAATTAATTACATCCAACAGTACATTTTTTAGTGTAGGTAAGTAGATGGATCGATAAAATTAAATAATTATTACAAATCACAAATAACTATTACAGTCATGGCCAAAAATATTGGCACCCCTGCACTTGTGTCAAAAAACACACCCATTCTCCTAGAAAATTGTTGCAATTACAGATGCTTTGGCATTGTCATTAATTTCTCTTTTTGGCACTTGAAGAAAACAAAAAGAGGAAGAAGGAAAAACAGGAATCGGAGACATTCCACGCAAAAGGGCACCTGCCCTTCTCATATTGTCTCAAAAACCCAAAGCCAGTCAGAGTGGTCTGGGGGTGATTGTACACCAAAATAGGCCATTTCATTCATGTTGATCTTAGTCTTTCTCATGATGGTGGGTAAATCTGGGGTGGCTCTTGTGGTTCTCATATGAGGTCTTTGGTGCACATTAAGTGAATCAGATACAGGCCACCCATTGTGTACCTCTGTGCCATTTAAATGGGCTTGCAATCTGAAGAGGTGTGAGGTCACAGTGATTTAACACTGGTCCACTTTTTCTTATGGCCTTGAGCCAGGTCATGACAATATCATGGAGTCCCTGTCGTTTATAGGGACCTATTATGCCCATTTTCACTGTTCATAATTGGATTTTTATGGTCTGCTAGAATAGATTCACCCTTTTAATAGGTGATATCCTAGAATCCAATATATTATTGCAGGGCTGTTTTCATTTGATGTTAACCAAATGTGATATATTTATTTTTACTTTTGATATCTCGTCCTTTTCCCCTTATCTGATAAGAGCCGCTGTCCGCTGAGACAAGCTGGTGTGTTTTTACTGCTCACTGAAAAGTGGGTGGTGCGGACATTGTGTATTACATCACACTATGAGACAGTCACTGATTGGTGGGCTCTGAGGGGGCAGTGTGACCTGAAAATCATCCATCAATCAACCCAGGATGGGGGGCCAGCCCATCGCAGGGCACACTCACACACCATTCACTCACACATGCTCTCCTACGGGCAATTTAGCAAGTCCAATTAGCCTCAGCATGTCTTTGGAATGTGGGGGGAAACCGAAGTACCCAGAGGAAACCCCACGACGACATGGGGAGAACATGCAAACTCCGCACACATGTGACCCATGCGGAGACTCGAACCTGGAACCCAGAGGTGTGAGGCAACAGTGCTAACCACTGTACCGCTCCTGAAAATCATGAACTATTTTAAATGTTGAAGTGTTTTTGAAATATTTATTTATTTTAAATATTTATTAAATCAAAACATTGGGCAGTATACATGTTATAGGTACTTATTAATGAATAAGCAATATAATAAGATTCAATTTTGCTTTCACTACTTAAAGCGCCAGAACATCGTATTTGAAAAATTCAACAGCAATATCCCTTACCAGAAATGAGGAACAGGTTAAGAAAATCCACAGACTTCGTCGCGAGCAGTTGAATATACGAACTATTTCCTTCTACCCGACGCCACACACCAATAATATCACTGCGCAGCAGATATTGCCAGGGAGCTCGCGCTTGTGTCTAATGTGCAGTGATACGAGTAGTGTACTTCGATAGAAGCCCGACAATTCTACGGCTGATATTTCCAAACCTGAACAACTCCCAGCAGAACTTTGATGAATAGATAACATTAAGACCCCTCTAAAATATCTTTTTATAGTTTTGGGGTGAACCTCCCATTTAAACGAAGTACATCGTGGTGCTCATGAATTTGAAAGCCTAGATGCCTCACCTCGCTTTTCCACAACGTGTCAGCAGCGCCACCATCTTGGAGCGGTAATTAGACATAAACAAGCAACATGTCAGGGTGTAGATGGAAAGACCTTTTAGCCATAACTTCTTTACTAATTAACGCATTTATATCTTACAATTATTTTGAATAAATAAACAAGCCCACCACTACTGCCCCCCCCCAAATTTATGTAGTATTCTCAACAAAAACTAATGCTAGTATCCCGTCAGTGTCACAGGCAAGTAAACATGTTATGTATCTTATTTGACCGTACTGCAGATTTTTTTACCTGTGAAATGTGGTTCCCTGTTTTCTAGTTTTAACATTCCTCATGTTGTTGCTGTGACGCCCGCTCCGTCCGCTCCTCGTGTGTGCCATGCCCCCTGATTACCCACGTGTGCTTCCCTGATCGTCTCCAGCTTTGTCCATTTACTTTGCTTGGTCCTGTCTTATTTAAGTCCTGGTCTTACCTGCTTGCCTTGTCTGTCATTGATGTTAGTCGCGTCAGATGTGACCTGCTACCCGTTCCCCCGATTCCCTTATTAAAACCCCAGTTTGCCCCATAATTCGCCTGTCTGCCTCAGTTTAATTGACACTTAACGAAGTAATCTGAGACCTGAGCAACAATGGTCATTTTTTACAATCATGAATTTTAACATTGAGGACGTGTGTCTCATGTCATTTTCACATAGAGGGAGTTTAATTGTTTTTATCTGTGTCTGTTTAGTTATGTCACTCAAATGTATGATTAGTATCGACATTTCGGTAGACTGCTATATTGTAATAAAACTGTATGTTCCTCTGGGAGTTGGGCAGTAGAAAGGAAATGTAAAGTATAAATAAGAAATACTATTAATGAAGTAGCCGCCCTATCCTTTTACTTTGTATGGAGTGTGCATACAAGACACAAATAATGCAGTTGTACTGTTATGTATATAATTTAAAAGGTATACTTGCCAGCAAAAGATTGAGTTAATAAAATTAAATGAAAAGTATTAAGACCCCTTGTCATTCATAGTATTATATACTTCTTAATTTTACAAAGACTTTTTTCCTATCATATTTTTAAGTTTTTGAAGTTGATAATCTGGAAAACTGCTGCCTGGGATCCACTATCCATTCTTGACTCTTGGAATAGGAATTGAAGTCGAATAAAACAGCCTTACAGCACCCTCTTCAGGTTCCATACAGTAATATGGAAAACAGAACAATTACTAACTGAACGCAACATCCCCCCTTTACTTCCTGCAGCAGCACTGTATTCTATTAAAGACACGCCTTACCTGTAACATTTCTTCCTATAAGGTCATTACACCCCAGACAAAATAGAATGTAAGTTCAACAAAAAACATTGTGCTTGTGCCTTCCTGTAACTGCACAACCTTTTCACTATGAACTGCCTGTTTTGCTTCCAACAGAAATCAATTACAATTAGAAATGTTCCATTCACTGAGGACCACAGTAAGAGGATCTACGAACAACTGTTATATATTTTATACTGAATCTATCTTTTCCTTTAAGGTATCTCTTTCTAACCAGAAAATCACGGTCAGAACATGCATTTCATTTCTTTGTTTAATTCTGTGAAGTTCCATAGTCCTTGAGCCGATGATGGTTTGTGTGCCCTGGCTGCACAGCTTCCAGTTCCTTAGGCCATTCCAAGCTCAACTGTTCCTTCAGGACCAGTCTTTGGCAGGGCTGGAAATTTGGGAAGTCCACTGGGTACTGAGGCCAAATGGGCAGCATGCCATGCTTTCCCGTCAGCCAGGATGGGTCTCGATGGGTGCAGAGAATTTCTGATGCCCTTTTTGCACATGCGCTGGTTTCCACAGCCGCACTCTGTGCCCTTCTCTGAATGAGGGAGTGCGAGCTCCCTGTCTTGCATCACAGTACTGTTTCATGCGAGATTGGCAAAGAAACACCCAGCAATGCACTTTATTATCATGTCACTTAATTATCACTTATGCCCCTTCAGTAGCAGGCCAAGTACAAACACTACACAAGCAGAGTATTCTGTGGGGAAAAATTTATGTCCTCAACTGCTGAGAGCAGCGTGCTCTGTGCTCATTACATCTGTGAGCTCATTACTCTCTGTAGTGCTTTTCAATGCTGCATTGAGCAGCTGCCAAGATGTTATGCTGCCTCTGAGGATAACTGTTTGTTTAGGAGTAGAATAATTCAGAATAATTCAGAAGATGGATACAGATTTTCTCTTTTTAAACAAGACACTGGCTCACTCATAATTGTCCAGTAAGAGGTAAGGAGCATTCCTATTGAACAATCATGACTTCTAGCTTAAGTTAACTCCGCTAACTGAGAAATCCTGCTTAGTGGAACACCTCCCTGGTCAGAAGAGAACAACTACAACAACCAAGAGTCACTACCTGGCTTCTGGTTATTCTGCATTAGCTCACAGCTCAGACTGGGAGTCATTTCATAATGAATTGACTCCTCAAGTCCAAGCCTTGCAGTGGACTGCAAAGCATCCAGGGACACTGCGCAGCACGTTAAAGGACAGCTCTTATGGAGTGACCACTAAACGTAAAAGTGGAAAAATAAATCATTTAAAAAATGTTAAATGAATAGTTAAGGAAGATGTAGCATTTGATTATGTCCATGCATTTTATAATATATTCAGTACAGGATCATAGGGGAGTCACAATAGGACATACTGTAAGGAAGTGGAATATTCTGCTAAGAAGGTCAGTGCATCATAGGACTCACTGACAGACACAGACACACACAGGCACAAGGAAACAAGCAGCAGAACATGCATATGACATGCAGAGCTCAGCCATGATGTTAAGAGCACGACACCCTGAGCCAACAAGCCTGTAGGACCTAAGCCAGCAAAATAGTCTAATTTTCTTTCATGCGTACTTTGACACAGACATCAGCTTAATACAATGCATAAGGCTCACAAGTTGAAACTTCAAGAATAGGCACAGACCATGACATCACCTTAAAACCAGCTTGGAAGGTGATGAAATTGTAACCTGGCTGTCTTCATCGCCTGATTTAATCCCCATCATTAACTATGGGGCCTTAATGTAGCATAAGATTAACCACGATCACAAACATTACACTTCTCAGAGCGGCATCTAGGAGGTTGTGAGTGAGTGTGTGTGTGTGTGTGTGTGTGAACTGATACCAGGCTCATGATGGTCATTGACAAGAAAGGGCATTAAACTTGGCAAAAGGGACCGTAAAGAATGGCAGATTGTTTTTCTCTATATAAATTCAATAACTAACTAAGTCTGCTTTTATTATTGTTTCTCTTAATACGAGAAAGAGAAAAATCCATCAGTTTCTTTTGTTTTCGTTTGTGACTAATTTTCTCTAAAAAAGAATTTACTTTTAGCAAGACAAAACTTCTGAATTCATTTTCTCAGTCTGTCAGTTTACTACATGTATAAGAATTAAAGAAGTCTTATTTGTTGCATTTCGTTAATATTTGAAAGTGATTTTATTACAGTGAATCTCATGACATCATTCTTTTGTTATCCCTAAAGTTAACAGGAACGTTTGTAGCTCCAAAAAGCAGTGCATAATTCGACTGACGATCGCCACGTACTACGGACTAAAAGTTTGGCCCCTTATCCTTTGCAAAAGTTTCACTGCAGCTTTTTTTCCTCATTAACGTCAAAGCTGTGAAGAACTGAGAAAGTTCTTTTTTGAAGATAAAAAAAAGTTTGGAGGAGTTTTGAAGAATCTTGTTGTCACGTTCAAAGCCGGACGGAACGGCGATCGTGCGAGGCGAACGGGCAGGAAGCAGGCGGACAGGCGGAAGTCAGGGTAAACCAGGGATTTAATAAATAAACAGGGAGCAGGAGACATGAAACGCTAACTAACATCAATGACAGACAATGGACTCAGGTAAGACACGGACTGAAATACACAGGACTGAGCAAATTAACTAGACACAGCTGGGTACAATCGGGAGAAAACACGTGGGTAATCAGGGGGCGTGGCACACAGGAGGAGTGGACGAGCCGGGCATGACACTTGTTTTATGAATATAGATTTTCCCAACAATATAATTTTATTGAGTAAAAGATAAAGCGTATCATCATTTAGGACAACACCAAAGATAATATCATTACAAGTAAAGGAAGTCAAAAAATGAAATTTTGTACTTGTTGAGAAGCAACAAGAGAAGAACAAGTGGTCCAAAGTTTCTATGTCATTATTTTAAAAGGTGCAAGTATTATTATCAAAGTTAAACTTAGCATGAAGAAATTAATTACAGGTATATATAGCATTGAATACTTTAAAGTGTAACTCTGACTTTGGGGGGTATTGGATAATAAATATATTTAGTGCAAATGTGTTTACTGGTTGATTTGAATTTTTATTGGAAAGGTGACGAAATAGTTCATAAGCAACGTCTAATAATATTATGTCTAATAATTTCATTTAGGAATTTACCCTACTTATAAAATAATACCATTGTATTGGAGAGGAGGGAGGCTATGAAATAGGAGAAGGGGAGAATTGTTTAAAAGGTTCCTGACCAACATTAAATGTGCAGCTGGAATAGATTTTAGAACAATATCAAACTCTTTTTTAATAAACTGTATTATGTTTTAAACAAAAGTTTTCAAAAAACAGAACATTTCCTGTGATGTCCAATAGATGCAAAGCTGACCAGATGTTCTTCTCTACCCAACGTTCATGGTACGGGGACTGATTTCTGTGGGTAATATATCTATTATTCCAAATAGGTACCAAGTTTGGACTGAAAAATAATAAGAGCATAAGAAATTTACAAACGAGAGGAGGCCATTCAGCTCATCAAGCACGTTTGGGGAGAACTTAACTAATAGCTCAGAATTTTTTAAATCTTATCTAGCTCTGATTTAAAGGAACCCAGGGTTTTAGCTTGCACTACATGAACAGGAAGACTGTTCCATACTCTAACTACACGCTGTGTAAAAGTGTTTTCTCAAGTTCAGTTTAAAATGTTCTCCCACTAATTTCCACCTATGGCCATGAGTATTTAAACTAATATTGAAGCAGCCATTTGGCTGAAGAGCATCTCGACCTGTTAGAACCTTGCAGGCTCATGATGGTCATTGACAAGAAAGGGCATTAAACTTGGCAAAAGTGACCGTAAAGAATGGCAGATAGTTTGTTATTCTTTATATAAATTCAATAACTAAGTCTGCTTTTATTATTGTTTCACTTGATAGGAAAGAGAGAAAAATCCATCAGTTTCTTTTGTTTTCGTTTGTGACTAATTTTCTCTAAAAATGAACTTACTTTTAGCAAAACAAAACTTCTGAATTCATTTTCCCAGTCTGTCAGTTTGCACGCACACACACACACACACACACACACACACACACACACACACACACACACACACACACACATAGTCAAATGCATTCATACATGTATATATATATAATCAGGAGTGGTACTTTCACCACGAAATGTCACTCATGTGCACTGTCTTCGCGTAGTGAACCAGTTTTCAATACAATGGTTAAAAAGGCTCAAACCTTCAGTGCCTCGTTGTGCCATCTCTACCAGTGTTTTTTGCAACAGGGAAAATACAACTTGTATGCTGGCCTTAGAAGCACAACTTGAAAGAATAGCTGCCATGCTTCTGTCTAGCATGGCAGAGGGAGTAAAACGGTATGGGACTGCTTTGGTGCTGGTAAGGTGGGTGATTTACACAGAGTACAAGGTGCAATGAACCAGCAAGGTTACCGCTCTGTTTTACAACTCATGCCACTCCCTGTGGTCAGCACTTCTATCAAGCAGCAAGGCTGATTCAAAGCACACTGGTGAAAGATGAGGAATCCAGAGAACTGTCCTGCTTGACTGGCCTACAGAATCATCACATCTCCAGCCTATCAAGCTCATGTGAGACCAGCTTCACCATGAGGTCAGAGAAAATACCAAGCCAGTCCCACCTCTGGGAATAGCAGGATTGAAATTTCCCCTAATATTGTCATAAACGGACAGCTCTAATGGCAAAGGACTGCAAAGCTGTAATTGCTGCAAATATAGTTTTCATACAGTTTGATTAATTGAAAATGAAGATGAAACTTATTGCAATATTTATTATATCACAAAGCAGAAGGCAGCTGGGAAAAGTAAAAAAAGAATCACCCCAGATGGGACTTAAAACCACGATATCCAGCTCAGAAAGTCAGGGCCGTGGGAATTTGGCCAGTGGGGCAACCGGCAGACCTGAGCTTATGACCAGGACACTTGACTCACAATGGAAGCTCAGAAAATTATAAGCAAGCCTGCAAAAGTGACATGAATGGATCTGTGGTAAAATGCATCTTGGGGCTGAGACATTATCACTCACAGTTCAGGAGAAGATGACATCCATCCATGGATCTCGGTCAAATGCGCTCATTGAGTTTCCGCTATGCCTTTATCATTTAATGTTTGTACTTAGCTATAGAGTGGCAGGAACACAAATGAATGGGGAGTTTAAAAAAAAAAAAACATTTGCATTACAGCAATACGTCACACATGACTATGTAAGGGAATAGATGAAACCCTGCATACATCACTATACCAAAGCAATTCAGTACAAAGTGCACTGACATGATTCATATGATTCCTGGTTTATTTGGAAAATTTAGGTCCACCATCAGCTAGGTGTTATATTTATGATGCACATTGATGACACCATTTGGCTGACACAATATCAGACTGAACTTATTTTATAATTTTAAAGGTTTAAATATGGTTCTGGGTGTTGGACATCCTGTCAGCCTTCCCCCCAAGAGAGAGTAAATGACTGCAGGGCATTACAAAGGTCCAGAATGGATTTTTCATTTACAGGTGTCTTCTTTGCCTCTCGTGACCAGTATCTCACTCCGGACCAGTGGTGGATCTCGTACTCAGCCACAGAGAATGGGTCCTCCCGCCCAGTGGATCTCCTCATCCCCTCAGCCACTGATTCCCTCCAAACTGATGGGGTAACTATGGTTGGCAGAAGTGGGGTTTGTTGTTCACTGTCATCCGTATTTACGTATCCTCACTGTTAGGCCTCTGCACACCCATTTCTTTTGCTGACCTGTTGCACAGAAACATTTCTCTTTATAGTAAACTGTAACATGATTATAGCAATTATTTCAATGTTGCTCAGTCAGTGAGAATCATTTACAGCATTGAATACTTAGTTTGTGGTTTCAATTAATATCAGACTGACTCCAACTCAGAAGAAAAAAGGTCTGAAATACATATGTTTGAATTCTGACTTCTGATTAAAGTCTGACTTTTTCTTTTTATTCTGATAATATTCCTTCACCGCCCCAGCATCCATGTCTCCATTACTGGTGCCAGCCTGGTTGGAGGAAGGTGTTTTAGGTGAAGATCCTTCATCTCCCCATTCGATCACCTCATCCCATTTATCCCAGGCTGCCCAGTACTCGTCATCAGCCCAGCTCACGGCTTTTTCCATTCGCCTAGTGCTGAGAGGAGAAACAGCTTTCTGTCAGACAGGTTATATGACAGCACACCAGACAACAGTAAAAACTTCTTAAAGACCAAATACATAAGCTGGTTCAGTCAAGTATTTATATTAAATAACAAAACATGGTACTATTACCCAAGCATTATCAAAGTAGATGCCCATCATCAAACGCCTCCCCCGGTCATACAGTATCACCCAGCTAATGTTATCCACTTAATGCCAACAAAGGGTAGGGTGAGTGCACTTGACCTTCTGAACATGGTAACTGGTATTTGTTGCATCCATCCATCCATCCGTTTTCCAAACCACTTATCCTACTGGGTCGCGGGGGGTCCGGAGCCTATCCCGGATGCAATGGGCACGAGGCAGGGAACAACCCAGGATGGGGGGCCAGCCCATCGCAGGGATCAAAGCATCAGATAAATGTAAAAGCATTAATAAGATATTCCTACAGAGCAATTTCTAATAGACATGGCAGTGCCCTAACATCTCATGTAATAAACCCTTTGGCATCATCTGCTGCCTTATTCAGCCTAAACCAATAGTCCAGAGGATCCTCCCTAGCATCTGACTTGGTTGAACAAAAATCTGCTGGAGGCATCCCAGAATGCACAGTCAAATAAGAATGCTGCTTCAGGACACTAAGGACTGCATCCACATCTCCAGTGGCAGTGACAGTATCATTACTATGCAGCCATGCTCTGACCACATCTCTGGCACATCCCATCAGTCTGCTTGTGCCTGCAGTAGGGATGGGTGAACCTAAGCATTCAGAGGTTTCCCCAGCAGATAGACTATTTGGCATCTTAGAGAGGGCACTGAGGTAGAGATTGGTAAACAACTTCACAATATTATTCTTAACCTGCCAGATCTGGATTATCCCCTCTGTCAGAAATCTTGCAGGCAGAGCCCACTTGAAGCAGAGCCGAGAGGTAGGGCTACATAAAAACAAGTGGCAACAAGTGCGAGACCGGTATGTTAGAGCCCGGAAAATGTTAGTTGTGAAACGAAGCGGTGATCCTGCTGACCTGATGTTTTGCCTAGCAATTATCCACCGTCTGGACTGGATGAAGTGTCACCTCAACCACAAAACTACTGAAACTAATTTCCCTAGAATTGACACGGTAAGTGTTTTTTTTACTTATTGTTTGGAATAACATCCATCCATCCATCCATCGATTTTCCAAACCGCTTATCCTACTGGGTTGCGGGGGGTCCGCAGCCTATCCCAGAAGCAATGGGCATGAGGCAGGGAGCAACCCAGGATGGGGGGCCAGCCCATCGCAGGGCACACTCACACACCAGTCACTCAAACATGCACTCCTACGGGCAATTTAGCAACTCCAATTAGCCTCAGCATGTTTTTGGACTGTGGGGGGAAACCAGAGTACCCGGAGGAAACCCCACGACGACATGGGGAGAACATGCAAACTCCACACACATGTGACCCAGGCAGAGACTCGAACCCGGGTCCCAGTGGTGCGAGGCAACAGTGCCAACGACATGGGGAGAACATGCAAACTCCACACCTGATGAACCGGTGATGACATTCTAAACTCCTGCACCACCATGCCACCCCAGACTTTAACTTGATTTATTTAAAATATTTCCTAGAATTGCGTATACTAAATTCAACCCAAAAAAGCGAGTGCAAATTATTACATCATTTAATTTGAGTAAATTCTACAGTTTATTTATTTGCAGTTTACGTACTGAATTACAGTGCATTGCAGCATTTTATCGGCAAGGTTCTCATAAATATTGCCCTACTTTCTACAGTATTGTACTATTTTACTGATAAACAGTGTTACTGTGATAATTTCACTGTTTATTACAGCAGGGGTGCAGATTGAACCCACAACCCTGGAGGTGTGAGGCTACAGTAGGAGCAATGGGCCACTATTGATACTGTGAGAAATGATGTATTTTTAATCATACACTATAACTGATGTGCCGCTACATTGCTTGTGTATGCTCTGCACCTTGCCTTTCTCCCTTACTTGTCTTTCTTGTTCTCCACACCTTGTGAGCTTCAACATGAGCTGATTGATTGTTTTTCATAAGGCCCCAGGTTAGTTAGGTTCAGTCTCCTGGAAAATCACTAGAATGTGTCCTTGGCTTTGGAAGCTAAGAACACCTTATTTTCAGGGAGAGTCCTGTAATATTTATTTTAATAAATTATTTTTATTGATAAACCTTCATACTGATAATCCTCTTTTAGTGGTCCTAAAAAAACATTTCACGATTCAGTAACCCTACTTGTTCAATAGATGGCAGTGTAGTACTTCGACTAAGACGTGCTATGGAAATTGCCGGTAAAATATAAAGCTCGTTTTCCACTTTAAACGTTTGTCTGACTGAAATGACCACATGTTGTACATATGTTATTGTACTATACGTCTAACCTTCAGCGTTATATACCACACCTACCTCAGTTATCTGCAGCAATAAAATATGGATGTGTAATTGGACAGCTGCAAGTTAAGTTGTAGAATCGATTATTTTTCTAAATGTTTATCTGTCTGATTTTACAGTAAAGTATGCATGGACGCATGGTACAATAAGGTGTGAATAAGTTGAAAATATACATGAAATATTATAAAATAATAAATATGTGTAAACATTTACGGCTCCCTGGAAATGATCAGTTATCATGATAGTACAAATAAGCAGTTATCCAGACATCCCAAGTCTCCCGCATATTGACAGCGGCTCCCTGATGCCCCTAAATTAAAAAAAAAATATCCTGGAAACTAGAGCAAGCAAACAAGAGCATGCACGCGAGACAGTAGCACACACGAATGAGCAAGTAAATGAGCGAGAGAGAGAGGGATAGAGAGAAAGAGAGAACGTGCGTATGTGTGGATCCCTATATGTGTGACTCTTCATGTAGCCAGTGCTAGACAGACAGCATCCTGATTGGTTTACTTAGCCATATAAGCCAATCATATTTCAGTGCGGGCGGGCCTTTATTTAACTCCCAGAGAACCGAAGGTATTGGTTCCATGGAGCGTCACGGCGGAGGGAGAGTGTCTCAAAAAACGAAAATATAAAATGCATTTCACCACAGACTACACAAAAACGTGCCCTTGTTTAATAAGGATGAAAAATAATGACAATGTTACGCGCTGAACTGTTTGCAACAGTGATTTCAGCATTGCTCATGACGGTTTAAACGACTGTAAAAGGTACGTCCAGGTGAGTTTAACAAGTGTCATTTAATTTTCTGTATTATTCAGGTAAACACTGGTTAGACACTTGGTTAGTTGTCATGAAAACACCAAACTTCCTGAAGGCTTTTGTAAAGTAGCAATGGAATATAATTAAGGAATTTACATATAGTAAAAGAATAATCTACTTATATTATTGTCAAAATAATACATAATATTGGCCGTCGTAATTCAGTGCGTTGACTAGAGAAAATTAATGAATATATATTCATGATGAGGCAATACTGAAATTCTGTTCTGTAAAATTAAGTTTGTTGAAAGCTAAATAAATTGCTGTGCATAGGATACAGTGAAATGAGGTTGGTAAGAGCTTTTTTTTAACGTAAGTACGACTAAATCTCATTATGGCGACGCGAGTCGGTCAGACATAAACACGCGAGAGTCTGACTGCGGTCAACGACGTTGTGTGGCGCCAGCCGCAGGCGGTTGTCATGGTTACTTTGCCCCCTTCGCGCCCTTTTAGTAAGACATGTCCGGCGTTCGAGCTCCGGCAAACAAAACTAAAGCCGGATTTATTTAGATAATTTCTGCTTAAAATACATGTATGTTCCGTGGTAATTTTTGTACTTATCGATGTAGCTGGGTTTCGATAATTTAGAAGTTAATTGCGACTTTTTAGCTGGTTAGCTAGTTCTTGCTAGTTGGAAAACTGTGTTTTCGTTGGTGTACCTCTGGGTTTTTTGTGTCTGTTAATCTATTAACTACTACAGAAGTTTACATCGTTTTTGATAGTGAGTCAGACATACCTGTGTATTAATATGTTTTTCGGGTTGTGTGATTTCCATACATGTATATAGTTGCCACTTGGTTTACCATAGCTTGGTGTTAACTACAGATCTGATTTGGGATTCTGAAATTGCCCTGGTGTGCAGCACATGTCACACTTCTGTGTGTCTTCACATGTCTTCTGATTACTGGTTGCATTTACAACATGCCACATTATATATAAGTCACGGTATTTTGTGTGTCAGGTATAGAGATGAATATTATTTTTTAGGATAAATTCAGTTAAACTAATTGAGAGTTAGCTGTAGTAAGCTGCCCTACACACAAACGCTGTGACCCCAGAGGTAAGCTGACATGTACCCAAACACCCTGATCGCAGAGGCAAGCTGCGGTCTACCCAAACACGCAGACCCCTCAGGTCCAGAATGACCTGGCTCACAGTCACGCAAATGTCCTAACCCCAGAGGTAGGCTGCCATCCACCCAAATGCTCTGATCTCAGACAAGCTGCTGTCCACCCAAACACGCAGGCGCCTCAGGTAAGCTCACATCCACCCAAATGCCCTAACCCCAGAGGTAGGCTGCCTTTGACCCAGCCCCCTGACCCCTGAGGTAACCTCGCTTCCACCTAAACACTCTGATCTCAGAGGCAAGCTGACATTTGCCCAAACACCCTGATCACAGAAATAAGCTGCCATCCACCTAAACGACCTACCCCCAGAGGTAAGCTGACATCCATCTAACTGCCTTGATCCTAGGCTGCCCCAGTACGTCTAGGTGGTGACAATCCATCCTACAGGGTTGACATGATGTGCTTTCCTGAAGCACACAAAGGACACCTCGGGTTTTATGTAAGTTTGCTTTCTTTTTCTGTGCTTGTGTTTTATTTGGTTTGGATTGTATTTAATGGCATGTACAGAATTTACTGAGCACTTTTTTGGTTGATCACTGTTGGCACATATTCATCAATATTAACATTATTAACATTTTATTTTATCTGTTGTGCTGTTTATTTTGTGATTGACCTATTTTATTCCTAAGGTTACTGATTTTATGTGTTTTAGGAAAGTGTATGATGCTGTTTTAGCCCGACCCTTGTGCAGAGTTTGGAAGTCTGCGGGTATGTTCCTTTTTGAACTTTTTCTTTTTGTCTTAACTTTTTATTGGCATGCATGTAAGGTAACATTTTAATTGTTTTATTGGCCATGTAATTGGATTTTAATGGTGTATAATTGTATTTGCTGGTGGAATTGCTCTTTTGCCTGTGTTAAGGGTAATAGTTCTGCAGGTAGTTCTATTTGTTAAATGTTTGATAAATAAAATTCTTATTGTACTGGGTTGGCATTGATTTGCATGGTGTTTCAGCCTTTTAGATTGTGATTTTGTGTCGGCGGGGTGCAGTCTGCGGGTATCGCTTCTCGGCCTTTTGGCTAAAATCAAGTGGATTTTACTGACTTTTTACCGGTTTTCACGGACTGTGTCGGGTTTTTTAGAGGAAGGCACGGTTAACCTAAGGCGTGACCAGCAGGTGGCTTGACCGCCGCTGCCACGGGGCGACCCGTGCCTTCCTTGGTTTTTAACGTAAGTACGACTAAATCTCATTATGGCGACGCGAGTCGGTCATAACTACTACTGTTTTTAGTAGGCTGGGGATCCCGCAGTGGCTGGTGGCTTGTCCGCCGCCCTGCTGGGCGAACTGGTGTTTTTATTTTTAGCTGGTTTTATAGTTTAGCTCTGCTCGACTCATCCCGGATTGGCGGACGGCGGACGTCGAGACCACGGCGGCGGAAGGACTCTGCTCCAGCGGCGACGTCGGTGGACCTTCCCGGATGGCAACGGCCGGCGGACCATCGAGGAAGCCCTTCAGCGGGCCGTGGCTGGTAGCAGGCGGGGGCCTGCGGAATACCGCCCGGTTCTGCTGGAGGGCTGAGGGGGAGGTGGGCACCTTCCCCGACCGGCTGGCCTTCATCCGGGAGGTGGCCTTCGAAGCACTGGGCCTTCGTATGGAAGATGTTCTTTGCGTACCGCGGAATGGCCCCTTCGAATTCTTTGAGGTCACCTTGTCCACCGATGACAGCTGCAGCAAGGTCCTGGAGCGGAGCAAGGAGGGGGCCCAGCACCCTCTCCTTAGACGGTATACCATCGAGCCTCTGTGGTGGCCCGACAAGCGGGTTATTACTGTCCACTGTTTTAACCCGCATGTTACCGCCGAGTCCGTCTGCTTGTTTTTAAAAAAAAGTATGTGGACCTCCTTCCTGGCCACAGGGACATCCGGGATGAGCTGGGGATCTGGACTGGCCGACGCCAGTTCCAGGCCCGCCTGCGCCCGGACGCTAATGGGGCAGGCGGTTTTAGCCACCCCCCAGCCTATTTTAACCTACAGGGAAATAAGGCATACATTTTTTATTCTGGACAGCCTCCCTTCTGCCGGCAGTGCCACAGCTTTGGACACACCCTGGAGGGATGCGCCAACCTGCGCCGCCGCAACTGCCTGGAGTCGGGGCACATGGCCAGGGATTGCAAGGGCCCCCGTCGCTGCAAACACTGTAACGGCGAGGACCATCTGGCTCGTTCCTGCCCACAGAAAAAGACTACATATGCCGACGCTCTGTCGGGTAACAGAGCAGTCGGCACGGAGAATGGTGGGGGAGCTCTAGCCCCCACGACTGGGCAGGAACAGCCGGCGACGGGGGCAGGAGGAGAAGCCCTGGTCGAGGTGGAGGAGGCCCCTTCGAGTGCGACACCAATGCAGGAGGGGTCTCCGAACAAGGTGGAGCAGCTCGCCCTGGCTCTCGTTGGAGGGTAGACAGGATGCCAGCTCAGGCCATTTTATTCATTCCTTTAAACTTGTGGACGGTTTTAAAACATGCAACCCCAGCATGCCGGGCTTCACCTGGCATAATAGTCGCGGAGCCAGCAGCCGCATCGACTACATTTTAGCTTCACCCCCCGTTGCTTTTAAAAAGGTGTCCCTCTCCCCACAGTGGCCCACTGACCATCTGGCAGTGGAGGCCACTGTCTCCATAGACGCCCTTGTATATGGGGGCGGCTATTGGAAAATGAACCTGCAGATCCTGGAGGAGAGAGATTTTAGACACCTTTTTTTAGATCACTTCTCCGAGTGGCAGAAGGACAAGCCTACCTTCCCCTCCGTGGCCGAATGGTGGGAGAGTGTGAAGGACAGCATCCGAACCTTCTCCATGCAGTACAGCAAGCAGCGCAGGATGGAGAAGAAGTTGCATTGTTAGTCTGTGATGGGGGGGTGAGAGGTGAAGGCTTAATCCAAAGTAGATTAGTGGGTCTCATTAGGAACAGTGACGACCTGCCCTGTAGAGAGGAGATGAAGAGACTGGTGGGATGGTGCAGTGACAACAGCCTGATCCTGAATGTGGAGAAGACCAAGGAGATGATCATGGACTTCAGGAGGAAACAGCCCAATCATTCAGCACTCAACAGTGCTGTGGAGTTGGTCAGCAGCGTCAGATTCCTGGGGGTGCAGATAACTGACAGTCTGGACTGGTCACCAAACAACATCACCGGTTAAACGGGCTCAGCAGCGTTTGCACTTCCTGCGCCGGATGAAGAGAGCTTTCCTCTCCCATCCTCAGCACCTTCTACGGAGGCACCATAGAGAGCGTGCTGACCAGCTGTATCTCCATCTATTTTATGTTCACTGCAGCCCACGCTGTTTGCATCTTGTCATTGTTGACTGTGTGAAAAATGTCCCTAGAGAGAGATAGAGGATACCGCTTCCATCAAATTGACAGGTTGGGTCAAAGGTCACGGGTCAAAAGTTCACTTGTGGGCGGGGCTTGGTTGTGGTGGTACGATGTGACGTCACGGGAGAGGGATTTATTTATTTATTATTATTTTAATTTATTTAATTATTCATTATTATTTATTTTAAAAATTATAATTTTATATTGAGGAGAGTGCTTACGAGTGTCGGGGTTTTTGTCGGGCGCCGCCGCCGGGGCTGAGCGGGGTGGGTTACCTGATGGAGCGTGAGCGTACGCTGTGTCTGGTGCGGTACTGTGGTAAGGTCCCCACGGCTTTGGATAATCCGCAAAGGACTCGGAGAGAGCGATGCCGGAGAGCTGAGAGCCGTGCTGCGCGAGTCTGAGAGAAACTCTGAGAGAATGAGACTACAAGATAAAAGCATATGGCACCAAATTGGAATCAGTAGTCTTTAAAAGAATAAATGGACTAGCAACTGTCTCTGGGGGAGCACCCCCGGTTAGGTACTATTAAGCACATTTTTAAAAACTTTGACAGAATAAAGTCTTAGTTATTTGAATAAATACGTTTTTCAGTAAATGTTTATTCACGCGCATGCGGACAAACACACACACCCTGGAGGTCAAACTAAAAAAAAAAAAAGTTGATACAAACTACAGTTGTATTGGACACGCACACAAAAACACAAAAGAGTTTGCTCAATCAAAAAAACAAACATATATAGTTCACGTTTTTTATTAAAATGTATAAGGATTGTTTTGTTATAGCGAAATTTTAAATTAATATGAGTGGGATATAAGTCATTTAGGCAACACGATTTGAGGAAGAACCTAAATAGTGGCTAGAAATGACCGACCAGGCAGGCAGAAGTGTGCTTTCCTTATCTCACAAGTCATGGAAGGGTGGGATGGGGGACACATAAGTGTGGGGTAGGAACTGTGGAATCAGGCAGGGGTGTAAGAATTTAGGATATAGTCTTGTTATTTTAAAGAAGGTGTACATGATTATTTAATTACATTTAATGGCAACCAGTAAGCTGCATTTAGCACCATGCTGCAAATACACATTAAAAACTTTAAAGAATGGTAATATAACTTGACCATAGTTTTTAGTTACACAAATATTTGTAAGACGTAACATGAAAGTTTTTCAAAGTGAGATGTACAGATGTTTTAAAATGTAACATGAAAGTTTTTAAAAGTAAGATGTACAAATGTTTTAAAATGTGACATGAAAGTTTTTCAAAGAAAGATGTACAAATGTTTTAAAATGTAACATGAAAGTTTTTCAAAGTAAGATGTACAAATGTACAAATTCACATAAACCGGTTAAAAAGAATTTCCCCAGGAACAGAGTGTTTGTACTGACAACCATGTGTCAGTGGCAGGCCGATTTATGCGACATGCAAGGGCTGGCGACGTACAATGATGGGTTAAAGTATCTGCTTGCGGTGATTGATGTTTTTTCCAAAAAGGCCTACGCGTGTGCGTTAAGAGACAAGACTGGGGTGGCAGTGGGTGTGCGTTTGTATGTATGTATGTGTCATGCCCTGCTCGTCGGCTCCTCATGTGTGCCACGCCCCCTGAATTCCCACGTGTGCTTCCCTGATCGTTTCCAGCGTTGTCTGATTTCTTTGCTTAGTCTCGTTGTATTTAAGTCCTGGTCTGACCTGTTCCCTTTGTCTGTCATTGTGGATTCGGCGTGGGTGAATGTTTCCTGGTCCTGTCGTCCCAAATAAACCCCCGTTAGCCCTGAATACCGCCTGTTTTCAAGCAGAAACTGCAGTGTTAAAGGGTCCAACAATATCAAGGCCAAGTTTCTTCCATGGTCCATCAGGCAGCGGGACTGGTTGCAAAGGAGCAGGGTGAATAGAAGCTGTTTTATCATTAACCTGGCAGAGTATACATGAAGCAATGCAAGACTGAACTTGTGAGTCCATCTTTGGCCACCAGTAGAGGTCGCGCAGACGTTGCTTTGTGCGGACGATTCCTTGATGACTCTCATGTGCAAGCATGATCAGTGCGTGTCGTAAGGAGAGTGGCACGATGAGTCTTGAGCCTCTGAGGATGTAGTTATCCTTGACGGAGAGCTCATCTCTGATCTTATAGTATAGGGCTAGTACACCACTTACTGATTTAACCGATGGAGGCCAACCACTTTCAAGTTGTGAGCGCAGGGCTGACAGTTCAGGACAAGAAGAACAAGCAGAGTTGAAGTCAGCCACTGGAAGGGAGCTTAGGACAGCAGAAATATGTGCCACCATCTCGGGTTCTGAATCTGAAATAGAGTCAGGAGGCGCAGGCAGGGGAAGGCGCGAGAGACAATCAGCCGTATAGTTCTGGGAGCCTGGTCGATAGACAACATCATAGTCAAAACATAGCAGGCGTGCAGACCAGCGGGCAACCCGCATACCAGCCCGACCGATTCCCTTTGTGCTGAGCAGTGTTGTCAATGCCTGGTGATCTGTGCGGAGAGTAAAACGACGTCCCCACAGGTATGTTCTCCATTTTTCTGTAGCCCACACACAAGCAAGTGCTTCTTTTTCAACAGTCGAGTATTTCCTCTCCGTTTCAGTCAGTGTGCGGGAAGCGAAAGCCACAGGCTTCTCTGTGCCATCAGGTTGTACTTGTGCAAAGACAGCTCCAAGTCCATAGTCACTTGCATCTGTGGAAATTACCGGTCGTAGAGAAGGGTTAAAAAGAGCAAGCGCAGGACTGTCCACAAGAAGTTGCTTAACTTCCTCAAAGCTGCTTTGTGCTGCAGGAGACCATGTAAATGTGTCTTTTTCACTGACACAGGCACGCATAGGAGCCACAACCGTCGCAAAGTTAGGCAGAAACTTTGAATACCAGGACACTAGGCCCAGAAACGATCTCAGGGCAACAGCGTCAGATGGAGGAGGGGCTTTCAGGACAGCATTAATGTGTTCTTGGTCAGGAAGAATGCCATCTACAGTAATGACATGACCTAGGAAGCGTAGGGAGGTTTTCCTGAAGTGACATTTGTTCTCATTGAGAACCAATCCAGCCTCCTTCAGCTTTTGGAGGACAGCGTTGAGGTTCTGGTCATGCTCAACAGGGGAGTTGCCATAGACAATAAGGTCATCCAAATAATTTTGAACACCTGGAAGACCGTTGAGAATGTCAGCCATCATTTTCTGGAAGGCTGAGGGGGCTGATGTGAGGCCATAAGGAATTCTGCAGAATCGGAACAGACCATCATGTGTGATGAATGCTGTAAGGTCTCTGCTATCTTCATGAAGAGGCAACTGGTAGTATGCATTAGCCAGATCGATTGTAGAAAACAGCTTTGCACCTTGTAAATTTGCAAGCAGTTCATCCACATGAGGTAGAGGGTAGCAATCTGTGACCACAGCCTTGTTTGGTTCACGGAGATCTGTGCACATTCGTATTCCACCAGTTTTCCGTCCTGTAACTACAATAGGCGAAACCCAAGGTGATGCATCAATTTTCTCAATCACACCAGCTTTCAGCAAGCGGTCAAGTTCAGCTGAGACAGAAGCTCTTACAGCAAAAGGCAGGCGTCGTAATTTCTGGCGTACTGGTTTAACAGTGGGGTCAATTTTCACCTTATGCACAAAGTTTTGTGCACAACCAATGTCTGGAGTAGTAGGGATGCAGGAAGCGGTTGAAACAGTCACACAGCTAACAGCACTAGCAGTAGGGATACAGGGAGCAGATGCAGAGTTTGTGGTAAACACGGGAGGGAGGGTAGTGTTACCTTCAATGCAGATGCTTAAGGCTTTCATGAGATCTCTTCCTAAAAGAGAAGTGCCCTTCTTCACCACGTAAAATGTAACTGGGGCAGTGAGAACTCCTCTACTCACTTTGACTTGTAGGCAACCAAGCACAGGAATTCTCTTCCTTGTGTAAGTCACTAGCTGACTAACAGGTGGAAGTAGTGGTGTGTCATTGAAATACTGAACATAGATGTGGTGTGGCAAAATAGATACTCCTGATCCTGTGTCAACAACCATTTCATGCTCTTTGGTAAGAGAAGCAGGAGTACTGATATTGATTTTGCATGTAAGTGTATGTGGTGCATGGCAAGTGTTGTTTAAGTATAGCACAGTCAGTTTAGGTAGCTGAATCTCACGTACATCACTTGTCTTGGATGAGCGACAAACACGAGAAAAATGTCCAACTTTATGGCAAGACTTGCAAGTTGCTTTGGCTGCAGGACACTGAGAAGAATTAGCCAGATGTGTGTTAGAACCACACCTGAAACAGCTGCGGGAAGATGTAGTGGAGGCATTGAATGGCTTATTAGGATGAATGTGCTGTGTGTATTTCTTTTTAGTGAATTGTGAACGAGGTTGTACAGCTTGCACTGAGACACTGTCCTTTCCTGCTATTGTTTTTGCTTGTTGAACAGCAGATTCTACTTGTGATGCGAGTGTTAAGGTTTTGTCCAGTGTCAGATCCGATTCGAGCAGGAGCCTCTCTCTTATGTTTGAGTTATTCACATGTTCAATCAGCTGATCACGGATCATCTCATCGGTTTTATCATCAAATCCACATTTTGAAGCGAGATCACGCAATACGGCCGCATACTGTATAATAGTCTCGTGAGGTGCTTGTTTTCGCTGTCTGAGGGTATGTCGTTCCACAACAACGTTTACTTTAGGTGTATAATGTTTCTCTAAAGCAGTGACAGCAGAGTCAAAGGAGTCACCTGTATCTGGTAGCGAGTAGAAAGTCCGTTGTCCCTCGGCTCCGAGACAGTGGAGTAGCGTAGCTCTCCTGCGCGCTTCAGGCCAAGCATTTCCCGTTGCATTAATTACCAGTAGGTAGTTCTTGAAAATCCGCATCCACATGTCGAAAGGTATCGGGGGCTCTCCCGGGCACGGCAAAAACATCGGAGGTGCAGGCACGTTTCCAGCCATGGTGAGTCAGCAAAAAAAAGAAGAGGTGAAAACACAAAACTCGTCGCCAGAAATGTAGTGTAGCACTCGAATAACCAGGCCAGAGAATATACAAATGCTGTTAAACGAAATGCTATTTACTTAACAAGCATTACATCAAAAACATCAAGGTAGCACAGCAGTACGGATGTTCGTATTCGTCTCACTCTACTCATCACACTTCTTCCTTTCTCGTCTCTACAGTGTCTGCCTTTCGACACTGCCACCTAGTGTTCTAAGGTTGTAATAAGTCAGTGAACACAACAGCTAGGTTTGCTAAAGCTAAACTTTAGCGGTGCGCCCTTATCCAACCTCCAACCTTGGATAAGGTGAGATGCTTTTATTGTCACTGTGAAAATACAATGAGATGTAATTTGGAGCAAGCCTGTAGACGCCATAGTAAGCATAAAACTACAGACTAACACTTACAGAGTATAAATACAGATAAAATACATATAAAAGCTAAAGATACATAGACCAAAAATAAAAAAGAATAAAAATAAAGAAAAAATTCTGGTGCTAGAAGCAAAGAAACCAGTAGCACATTGTCAGATATTACACAACAAAAGCGTAGCATTGAAAAGCTCCAGGCCGCTGTGCCTGCATGCATTGCCATTTTGGTTTTTGACTCTGTTTACGTTGGAGTGGATGAGTCAGATGGCTGAAGATAGATTACATCACTGCCATCTAGCGGTCAGGGGTATAAATGCCAACAGAAAATGAAAAAGTCTGACAAATTTTTGAGCTGATTAGCTGTGAATTTTGTAAAACAGCAGAGGCGGTTGGCTGGAGATGCACTAATGATCGGCTTGCAGGTAGTAGAACAATGACCAGCTGAGTCTTTCCTCAGTGTTTCTACTTTAAATAGCAAAGGGTATCATAACACACTTTAGAGTACTTGGTGCTTCACTCATTCTTCTATCTTGGTGCCATGTTTCACCATCTCTATCAGTGTCATCAGCATCAGTGAAAAGGTGTCTGGGATGCTGACCTTAGAAGCAGAATTTCAAAGAAGAGCTGAGGAAAGGGGGGCAAAACACCTCCCTTTGAAAACCTCTGAACACTGGGGATAAGAGCCTTAATGAAGGAAAGATCAGCAATTTGCTGTGAAGCACTTAAACTTGGCATAAGAAAAGAGAGACAACATAGCAGAGAATGGTTTCAATCCATCGACCTCTGGGTTATGGGCCCAGCACACTTCCTCTGCGCCACTCTGCTGCACAGTCGGGGCTGGGTGAGTGTTTTCTTAGTGTGTCCACTTTAAACAGCAAAGGGGCTCTGGACACACATAATGGTACTTAGTGCTTCTTTTCAGAGACCCCTAGGTTATAAAGCCCCTGTGAGGTGCAGCATGAGCCTTCCTCAAGCGATGCCTGATTTAACCATGACAAGCAGGTAAAAGCTGTTGGCCATAGACAAAGTGAGACCCAGCAGAGGACATGGCCGTTCTAAGCCTCAGACCTGGTATGGTGATGAAGCTTCCTGTTACACTTTCTACTGCCTTGGTTCATCGCAACAATCAATATGATAAAGAGAAGGAGTCATCCTAGATGGGACCCAAACCCACCCCTCCACTTTGGGATCCCCAGTACATAATGGGGGGGGGGGGGGGGGCATAATGAATTCTGAAGGTCCCCGTAGCCCTGGGAAGATGCCCAGTACGGAAATGACAGATGCTAAAATAAATGCTAAAAACTCAAATGGCCTAATTGTCAGTGTTTGTTATAGACACCTAATGTAGCTGCAGAGGAAAGCAGAATGTTGTATGACGACATCAGGATTATGAGTAATAAAAATGATGTGGTGGTTATGGGTGATTTTAATTTACCAGGGATACAGTGGGACACAGTCTCTGGCTCTTCTGTAAATGAACTGGAGATGGTGGAAGTGGTACAGGATTGTTTTTTTACTCAGTTTAATACCCCTACCAGGGGAGAAGCCATTCTTGATCTTCTTTTTTCTAATAACCAGGATAGGATTGAAAAATTAGAGGTTTTAGAACCACTGGACAGTAGTGATCATAACATGGTTAAATTTCAGGCTAATTTTCGTGTCAGAAGAGTAAAATCCAAAAGAAAAAAATATATTGTGAGGAAGGCAAACTTTAATGGTATGAGACTGAAACTAGAAACTGTGAACAAGTTAAATAGCAAAACGGTTGAAGAGGCATGGGAATTTTTTAAAAGGACAAGAGGACTTCATACCTGTTACCAGCAGAACTAAATCTAGGAAACTACAACCAAGGTGGTTTACTAAGGAAATTAAGAATAAAGTCCGGGGGAGAAGGGCTCTCTTCCACAAATGGAAGATAACTAATGATTTCAAAATAAGGCAGGAGTCTACAGGTTGAGTTAAAAAATGAATGACAAGTATGACATTAAAAGTTTCTTCCAATGTTTTATCTCCAAAAAAGCTCTAAAAGCTGAAATCACTAATCTACAGGATAGTAAGGGCTTTATAATTGAAAATGAAATTAATATAGTAAATGAATTTAATGATTATTGTACATGGGTGTTCACAGTAGAGAACACAAATAACTCACCACCATGTAGATTCATTGAATTATTAGATTTCCAGAAGTCCTTAAGGTCAAAGCTACAGGGTTTTTACAAACTGTATCAGCCTGGATCAAAAACTGGTTTACAGACAGGAAGCAGTGGGTAGTTATTAGAGGCACAATGTCACAGTGGGCCTGCGTTCATTGTGGGATACCATAGGGTTCAATTTTAGGACCACTATTGTTCCTAATTTGCGCCAATGATAGTGACGTCAATACATACAGTAAAATGGTTAAATTTGCTGATGACACCAAGGTACGTGATGTAGCAGATACTGATCTAGCAGCGGAGAGGCTACAATAGGATTTAATTAGCAACTGGGCTGATACCTGGCAGATGAAATTTAAAGTAGATAAATGTAAGGTTATCCATGAAAGGAGCAGAAATATAAAGTACAGATATTTTATGGGTTCCACTGAAATAAAGTTAGCTGATTGTGAGAATGACCTCGGTGCGTATGTTGATGCTTTCATGTTCTACTCTCGTCAGTTTGGGGAAGCAATTAAAAAGGCCAATAGGATGTTAGGTTACATCTCTAGGTGTGTGTAGTTTAAGTTAAGGGAGGTGATGCTACAATTATACTGTACAATTCCTTGGTAAGACCCCACCTAGAATATTGTGTGCAGGTTTGGTCACCATACCTTAAAAAGGACATTGCTGCCTTGGAAAGGGTGCAACGTAGGGCTACAAGAATGATTCCTGGTCTTAGAGGAATGTCTTATGAGGAGAGGTTAGCTGAACTGAATCTGTTCAACCTCTAGGAAAGAAGACTAATGGGGGACATGATTCAGGTATATAGGATTCTAACAGGTCTGGATGCTGTTCAGCCAAATGGCTATTTCAATATTAGTTTATATATTAGAACTTGTGGCCATAGGGGGAAATTAGCGGCAGGACATTTTAAAATGTATTTGTGAAAGCACTTCTTTACACAGCGTGTAGTTGGAGTATGGAATAGTCTTCCTGCTAGTGTAGCCCAAGGTAAAACCCTGGGTTTCTTTAAATCAGAGCTACAGTAGATAAGATTTTAACAACTCTGAGCTATTAGGTAAGTTCTGCCCAGACGAGCTTGATAGGCCGAATGGCCTCCTCTCGTCTGTAAATTTCCTATGTATCCCAGGTGCCCAGTCCAGCTCTGTCCCTGGCTCAGAAGACCAGTGCCTCTTCCATTAGGCCACTGGAGCAACAGGCAGACTTGTGCTTATGACTGGCACAGTTTGCTCAAAATGGAAGCTCAGTAAGCCTTCTGCAAAACTTACATGAATGGAGCTGAATAATACATGCTAAGGAGAGCATGACAGCCATTCAGGCATCTCACTCAAGTGAAGTCAGCGAGTTTCCGCTATGCCTCTTGCCTTTATAGCTGGTAATACAGTGGAATCTATATACAGTGATCACATCTGTCTGGGTGAAATTGATCGCTATAAGCCGATGACCATTATAACCGATTTTTTCCCTTTTTCTTCATGTCTCAGGCAGATTAACATCTGACATTTGTATATGTATTACATGGATATAAGGTAATACAATAGACAGTGTCGCTATTTACAGATTTTTTTGACAATGTACAGTACAGCTGTTTCAAATGCTTTTCAAATTACGATACTGTACTGAACTGTGTATAATTCCAATACGCTATCATACTGTAGTGCCGGCAGCATCTGCATGTCCCAGTGAGCGCGTGTGTATAGCCCTGTGTATGTCTTGTATATAGCCCCTGTTTGTAGTTTGTGCTGTGTATTGGGTTGTCACCTGTGCCTTTAACTGTGGCTGTCCTCGGTTCTTGCCTGATCCTCGGATCTCTTAGCCATTGTGTAATTACTCGCCGTGTGTGTGCCTTACCATCCTTAGTGTAACTTGTCATTCATGGTCATCATGTTATTGTTGTTTGTTGTGCAGTTCCTTTATGGAATAATATAAGGAAACACTTGTGTCAGTCTGCCTCTCGTCAGTTTCATTCACCGCTGCCTCGATTCCTCGCTCTGCTCAGCAGACCCTTTCAATCTTTTGCTGTAGCGCGTTGCACAGATACAGCTGGTAACGTGTCCTTCAAAGCTCACAGTACCTCCTGTCCTTTTTCTAAAGACTCTTACCTACAATACTGAGCAAAAGTCTTGGGCCGCCAAAGAAAATGTTTAATGCTGTTCGTCCGAGTAGTAATTACATAATTGATCAGAAAAAGGACTATTTAACATTAGAATATATGCAAATTAAACTCAGTAGGATAAGCGGTTTGGAAAATGGATGGATGGAAATTAAAAGAAACACAATTTAAACTCACAAGTATTTCTTCTGTTCTCCAAAACGCTACTGATGCCTTTTTGGGTGGTGAGATAAACACCTCTTCAGTTCCCAAACATCTCCTCAGGGGCACCTCAGCCGTTCCACGTACGGTGGATGCCATTATGTAAACTTCACCACCAGCTCATTTTACTCATTAATTTAATAAGTTAACAAAAGTCAAAGAGGTACTAATTAGCCATAAGAGGTGTGATAGTGGTCAAGTCAAAAAATAGCTGTATGCATGGGGTGGGACTGCAGATACTGTGGTGACTGTCGGAGAGGCTGTGAAATGACAGAGCTGCCATGTTCTGACAGACATCATTTTATAGTTCTACACCAACATGAAGATCATTTGAACATCATCCTCTTTGACAGCTCAAGACTTTTACACAGTCCTGTATGAAGAGGAGAACATTCTGTGCCCAAAATTACTACTAAACAGTCAAATACGTAGAAAGTTGAGCCACTGCAGAAGTCTAGTGTAATAGAGCCAAAATGCTCTACAGGTAAAAGGCTCACACTGAAGTCATCACACTGACAAAGGAGAATTGTTAGACTGACTTTAAGAAATTTCTTCAAGTGGGAGCACGCAAATGAATTACTATACATATGACCAGGGGGCACATAACTGATTTTAGAAGAAACAGCGTCTTTGAAAGATAAAGTGGAAAAACCGGCAGACAATCCACATGGTTTAATGATCACACAGGTTCTTACAAACAGGAGTGCTGCAGACTGGAGAGCAGATGGGAATCCACAGGTTTAGAAGTGTTCAGGTGCCACGGACCAACAGCCTGCAACAATAAAAGTAAGCCCTTTATAGGGCTCATCCAGCCTATTACTCTGACCGTATTCATTGCAATAGAAATAACCCTCGCTACCTTTTTAAAACAACTTGAGACAAACAGTTGTGCTAACAGTGTTGATCTTTGCAAATATGTTGTTATCGGCAATAATGTTCTCGTGGATTTCTCTCCGCCTTACACTGTTATTGGCGATCACCATCTGCACCACAGCATCCTCCTGCTGCGGTGTCAAAATTCTTCCTCTCCCTCCTGTGGGAGGTAAACCCTGGATCCTACAGTATTGGGTTACAGTAAAAACAAACGTGCTCCAGAGCATGTGAGCGGAGCGTGAGCGAGGAGTGGAGCAGGCGGAATTTGTTCAGAGCGCGGAGCGGTTTTTTTAATTAAGGCTGGAGCAGTCGCTCTGTCTCGCTCCAATTTCGCTCCCATACCGCTCACACTACGACTCTGAGGCGTGCCCAAATCTACCCAGAATTCATCTGTACAATTATCAAGACCGTTACACAAATTGGCTGAGATGGTATTTGTTAAGTATTTCATAAAGGAAACTGATGGATCATACAAGTGTACTATTCTTATGAAACGTATAGATGACAATATTGTAGAGCAAGAACAACAATGCGGTGAAATTGTTTTAGTGAGTAAAGATTCACTTTGGAATCACTTTTCACAGAAACATGAAAGTGTGCTACATCCAGCCCATCGCAGGGCACACTTACACACACTATTCACTCACGCATGCACTCCTACGGGCAATTTAGCAAGCCAAATTATCCCCAACACGTTTTTGGACTGTGGAGGGAAACCAGAGTACCTGGAGGAAACCCCACGACGACATGCGGAGAACATGCAAACTCCACACATGTAACCCAGGCGGAGACTTGAACCCGGGTCCCAGAGGTGTGAGGCAACAGTGCTAACCACTGCACCACCATGCCTCCCCTGCATCACACCCACATAAAGAAAATACAGAAAATCTTATCTTAAAATAAACAAATAAATAAATAAGAAAACTAATAAATAAGCCTAAATTAAATTAAAAGAAATTAATCACACACAGAGTAATTTTAAAGTACCAGCCATGTATTGTCAAAACAAAGTAGTAACTGGCATAAAATAAGGATACATGTCATTCCACAATCAATGTTTTAGCGACTTCATAGCGTCATTCAGGGTGGTGATGGCCTCTGTGTGAAAACTGTTCAAAAGTCTTGTGGTGTGTGTTTTTATTGTCCTGTATCGTCTGTCTGCCTGACGGCAAACGTTGGAAGAGATTATGAGCAGGGTGGGATGAGTCCTTTATGATATTTGATGTTTTGCGGAGGAACCAGGGGTTGAAGATATATTCCAGGGTAGGTAGGTGTGTGTTGGTTATTTTCTCAGCAGCTCTGATTACTCTCTGCAGGGCATTTTTGTCAGCTGCAGAGCTACTGCTGTACCACACCAAGACACCATAGGTCAGGACACTCTGATGTTGTGGCAGGTTGTGGCAGGTTGATTCTCCTGAGAACTCTCAGGAAGTACAGTCTTTGCTGCACCTTCCTGATCAAGCAAATTCTGTTATTTGTCCAGGTGAGGTCATCCGATATGTGTGTGCCCAGGAACTTGAATGTTGACACCCTCTCCACAACTTCCCCATTTATCACCAGAGGCTGGTGATCCACCCTTTTCCTTCTAAAACCAATGATGAGTTCCTTTGTTTTCTTGGTATTTAACATCCAGTTGTTAGCTGTACACCAGTCTGCCAATCTCCTCCCTGTATGCTGTCTCATCTCCACTGCTAATCAGGCCCACCACAGCTGTGTCATCGGCACATTTCATGATGACATTAGTATTGTGGGTTGGATTGCAATCATATGTATACAGGGAGTACAAGAACTGAGAGACAGGGAGGAGGAGTGGTGGGGACCCATCTTGACAGACTGTGGTCGGTTGGTTAGGAAATCCTGTATCCAAAAGCAGATGTTATGGTGGATGCCATTTTATGGAACAGTCTGTTTGGAAGGATAGTGTTAAATGCGGAGCTATAGTCCACAAATAGCAACCTTGCATATGTCCCTGGTTGTTCCAGGTGGACCATAACAGTATGAAGAGCAGTAGAAATGGTGTCGTCTGTTAATCTATTGGTACTGTATGCGTATTGATGAGGGTCCAGTGTTGGTGGGAGAGCAGCCTTTATATGTTTCAGAACCAGTCTTTCCAGGCACTTCATAATAATAGGTGTTAATGCCACTGGCCTGTAGTCATTGAGGTTTGTTATTATGGTCTGTTTTGATAATGGCACTATTGTAGAGGTTTTTAATGTATTAAAGATGTTTGTGAAAACCCCAGCCAGCTCCCAGGCACAGTCTCTTAGCACCCGCCCTGGGACGCCATCAGGACCAGCTGCTTTCCGTATGTTGACACTGCGAAGTGTCCGTTCTACATCAGTACTCTGCAGGATGAGCTCCTGCCTGTTGATGGCTGCTGCTGGGGCCGTAACAGTCTCTGTAGCCACCCTCTCATGGCGGCCGAAGAAGTGATCGAGCTCTTCGGCCAAAGGAACACTGTTGCCGGTAGATAAGTTGATACTGCTGTTTTGGTCTGTGATGTGCCGTATCCCTTGCCATCCACGTCTGGGATCGGAGCTGCCGAAGTGGCTCTCAATCCGCCTTCTATAGGTCGCCTTTGCGTCTCTGACGTCCCTCCTCAGCTCCGACCTGGCAATGCTGTATTGTTGTGCGTCACCCGACCTAAAGGCCATGTTACGCCTCTTTAGCAGAAGACAAACATCTTTGGTCATCCATGGCTTGTTGCTGGGAAAGATACAAATTTGTTTTGTGCTGGTGACAATGTCCATGCAGTATTTTATATAGTAAAGATCAGTGGAGGTGTAGGTGTCGATGTTAGCATCTTCGAATATGGACCAGTCAGTGTGGTCAAAACAATCCTGCAGCTGTTCAGATGCTCCCTCTGGCCACCCTCGTCTTACTCTAGGAGCTGGTTTCACCATGTTAATGAGTGGTCTATATGCTGGAGTTACATACAGGGAGATGTGGTCAGACTGGCCCAAATGAGGGAAAGCTGATACTGTAAAACCCTGCTTGATATTACTGTACACATGGTCTGCAGTGTCAGCTCCTCTTGTAGGACACTGAACATGCTGGTACAATTTTGGGAGCACAGTCTTCAGATTCGCTTTGGTTAAAATCACCTGCTATTATACACACCCCTGGCGGATGGGCACTCTGTTGCTTTCTAATAGGAGTTAGCAAGTAGCACAGAGCTATAGCAGTGTTAGCTTGAGGGGGGGTATTAACAGCAGCGATCATAACAACCGAGTATTCCCTTGGTAGGTAAAAGGGGCAACACTTTACAATCCAATACTCCAAGTCCAGGGAGCAATGAGTGTCAGTGATTTTAGCGTCTGTGCACCAGCTGTTATTTGTGTACACACACAGTCCACCTCCTCTGCTCTTACCGGAGTCGATCGCCCTGTTGGCGCGTGTATAGTGCGTCCGGGTAGCTGGATAGCCTCCTCCGGGATTGTCGAACCGAGCCACGTCTCCACAAACACCATAAAATGCCTAAGAACGGGAAGCGCTTTACGGAGTGCTGAGCCGCTGCATGTGCACGCGCCGCCATCTTCGGATATCCTAAGAAATGTGGTTCAGTCGTGTGTAGTCTGTGTGCAGATGAGGAAACAAAGGCACAGTAATAGGAGATAGTTGACTCATATACAGAAATGTGCTTTTGTAGGGGGATCCACACACAGTCACCAGACAGGACAGAGGGGCTCATCTGCTTCTCTCTGACCAAACACCTTTCCTTTTTGTCTTCCCCAAGCCGCTTGTCTTGTACCATGACCTGCAAAACATCCTCTGTAAGTGATGGAGAGTCCATTTTGGCCGGAGGACAGTACGAGAGGGACTGAATGTGGTGGCACTCAAATGGACGAAGGTTCGATCTCTCTGCAAACTCTGCATTACTTCTGTAGATATCCATCTCACACATTGTTTTTTGGTCAGGACCCCATGTCCTTTTAATGACATGTACTGGTGTGCTGGGTGTTATAAAAAACTTTGCCACTGCAAACACTCCATTTGTGTGATCGATACACTGAGTGCGGAGGTGGTTCTGTGCTGTAATGTCCATTTGGATGGGAGTGTGACGTCTTCGCAGATGCATCCGTAGGTTCCTTCTATTAAGGATTTGGCCGCAGTGAGGACACTTCCCTGTGTCCTTTTTCTGCTTTCTTTGGGTGGGGGTGGGGTGGTGGTGCCACTGAGGAGCCAGGGTCAGAGGAACATAAAGAAAGTGAGGAGTGGAGGTTGGCGACTGGGGGAGGGGGGGTGGGACATGCAGTTTCAGAAGCAGTAAAGGAAGGAGCAGCAGAGGCGGGAGGTGGCTGATGCGCTTCCATTGTGGTTGGCTTGGTTTCACTGATGCATTGGGATACAATATATTGTTATGTGGTACATTGGGCGGAGCTTAATTCTCCGCTTCTGACGTCATAAGAGGAAGTGGCGTATCCTTGATTTTGATTGGTCGAGAGTTTATGCCCATATATGGTATTAATACATGCTTATGCCACGTGTTGCCGATAGGGGGGTTTGGGAGATTAAGCTTTAATAGAATAAAAATACATTACATGTATTTTATTAATGTGCTTTTTTGATTACGTTTTTAAGGAATAATAAAACATAGAGCAGGATAATGGCAAGCTAGCGCATACACGTTCAGCGGGGGCGTCCGTCTGGCCCTGTGTTGTTAGTAAGCGCCGCGGCGTATTTTAAAAGAAGAAAGCACCAAAATGTTTTAAAGAAGGAAAACTTTAGGGTTATTTTAAAAGAAAAAGCAGGGTTATTTTAAGCAGACATGCCCGAAAGTAGCAGCAGAAGAGCAAATTTAAACAAGCGCAAGCGAAACCAATAAACATACAGCCGGCGTTTTAAAAGAAGCGATCGCTCATTACATTTAACCAACACAAAAGACTTTAGTTATATTTACCAGGTTGGAGAAAGCATGTAAGCGGCAAACTTTTAGAAGAAATAGGACGAAACGATACCGGAGCTCCGACACATGCGACTACTCTGTTTGAACAACGCGGGGCGGAATGGCCGATCGCTAGTCCGGCGTTTGGCGCATGCGCACCCACGCCGCCTCCCTTTCAAAATGGCGACGCCGGCGGAGCGCCTGTTTTAGCAAATAAAACCCCTATAACCGTAATGTTTTTAAGGAATGAAGCACTTTTCTGCCAATGTGAATAATAAAGTAAAGCGGTCTGTGCATTTTCGACAGCAATAATCAAAGTATAACGCGGTTAATTCTTGTTTAAGCGAGCGCATGCGCGTAGATCCACACAGCATTTCCTTTATTGAGCCAGCTCCTTGCGTCAAGCAACTGTCAAATGGCGAACAATTGTCGCTGGACCAAGAATTCATGCATCTACCTTTGCAATGCAACTACCTTTTTTTTCGGGTCGACAGGCAATACTTGGCAATGCCGTTAGGCAGGGGTTAGCTCATCAGAACAGCAGGATGTTGTGTAGGAACGGCTGAAATTTAGGCAGCAACAAATTCTTTCGTTATAGCGTTATTTTAAATTTGTATGGGTGTGATATGCCATTTATGCAATGAGGTGGAATTAAACAACAGGGTATCCGACTGGTTCCACAAACAGCCGTATCACTAATGTGTTAAACAAAGAATAAAAAACCATTAATTACACATGCTTACGTATAAAATATATAAAAGTTTAAGGACTAAAGCACTCGACAAACAGCCGCAACACTAAACAAGGTGTAAAAACCGATCATTACCACAAATTATAATATTTAAGTATAAAAATAAATAAGTTGAGGACTAAAGCACTCGACAAACTACCCCGTAATAAATTAATGAATAAAATTATTTCAATGTGGCTAAAGTAGACGTACGCGATTATTTAATAGGGGTGCAAAAGCGCATTTTAAAACTGGTAATAACTCGAACGGCGGTAAAGACGGGTCGCTAGCGCCACCCTGTGTCCACAGCATGTGGCCCCCACAGCGAGGAAGGGGGCGGTCCAGCCCCAACCCCTCCCCCCAAAAAAAAAAAAAAAAAAAAAAAAGTTTCCCCTATATTAAGGGCGACGTTGTCGACCAAAAATACAGAAGAACTTGAAACGCTATCGATGATCAGCTCACTACGACAAAGATGGAAATGACAAACTGGAGGTATGTTAAATTTCTTTCGTCCATACTTTAAAATTGTTTGAATTGTCACTATTGTGAAAACATTTGCGATTACTTTTGACCAAGAATTTTCCACGGTGTCAAGCCCGAGTAAGCCCCGTGAAGTAGAGGATTGGAATAGCGGTAAGTTAATATCAATGATAAGCAAATCAATGGATTTACTGTTTTTAAAATTGTGGAAAGACTGAAAGTTTATGTTCACTGTCGCAGATAAGGACGCCGACCTGTTAAGCACGCCGACGGTTATTTTCAGAGATAATCGGGAAGGGAATGTCCACGGACAACATAAGCGGAAAAGAACGGATAGTTTTAACGGTACGTGGAACAATACCTGCATCGTGGATTTTTCTGTATGAAATGCTTAAAGACTGATTTTGTCCTTCTCCCCCCAAGACACTGCCGATGATGAATTGTTGATCGCTGAGGCTGAAAAAATTGAAGCGGGTCTAGCGACGGCCGAAACCTCAACCGACGGCGCACAGAGCGAACCTGAAGAACAGTTGGAATCTACGCCGCCGGGTACTCCTACTACAGGGGTCGTGACACCGGACCAAGGGGGCCCAGCAAGCGGTGATCCAGCGACCACATCCCGGGCCTTATCGGGACCCCTGCAGAGGACGCAAGATTGGGATATTGACCAATTAACACCTTGGCAGTGGCCGGTTGCGAGCGCCCTGGACGGCGCTGTATCCCGGGCCGAGAGGCTGAAGGGGCTCAAGGTAGCTTTTTTCCTTTTTCAGGATCAAATGTGTGATTTTTTGGCGGATTTGTCTGATCAGATATAAAGAATAAGCACAGACATGGCAGAAAACTGGCGGCATTGGAGTTTTGACGGGGGTAGAAGCATGCATATAAATGATGACGACGATGGTGAAACGCCGCTGAACCCCGATCTGCTTCGGCTGATTGATGAACTGAATGACGGACCACCGGCTGAAATTAACCCCTACATGCTTGCCTTAATAAATGTTTTAAATGAGAATGGTGCTCATGAAGCTGTTGAGGCTATGGACTATGTTAATATGGGTGACGCTATAGACAATGTAGACGGGTGGTTACCGAATGCTCATGTGTCTATGAATGTGGAAATGGCTGACGACCACGCGGATGACAGCGGACCGGACACCGATGTGCAAATGCTTGACGCTGATGACGGATCGGCCATGTACGCTGAACTGCATCAGATGATTGCTGAACTGAATGGTGAGCAACCGGGTGAATTTGACCCCATTTTACAAAACTTCTTAAATGATTTAAATGATGATGAAGATGGAGCGGCGGTGGACCCTGAAATTATGGACGTTGATAATGTGGAACAACAACATGGTGGGGGTGCCGCTGATGGGGTTGTTAATGTAATACGTAGACCACAGTTTAACAACACCGAAATAAGGCAACGCTTTCATTTTGAGGGGATTGAGCATGATGACATAGATGTCTACAGGGCTGTTATACAGACATTCCAAAATTTCGTGGACAGAGTGAACGCTTTAGCGGGGCCTGGGGATATCATACAGGTGGAACTGCAGGGTGATTCAGTGAATTATAACACAGCCATGCATGTTCGAGGCGAGATCGATCTAAATGATCTGCTATCGATGGTTGACGACCTTACACAGAGTAATACCGAGGTTTTTAGCGATGAAACGCTGGAGCTGGTTGTGCAGATTATTCATAATCGAAATGGTGGGGCAGGCAATCGACAGAAATTAACAAAGCTGTTAAAGTCGGACATTTTGCAAAAGAAGCTCAGGTGTCTTATTGTTTCTGAAAACTCTGGCAATAATCTGTGCTTTGCTTACTGTGTAGTCCGCCTCTTAAACCCTGACATGTCCCATGAGATTGCTGAGATAGAAGCTAAACGTTTGCAGGAATCAGTCGGTCTAACTGATGCCGACATGGTCTCATTCTCAAGCATAGCAGAGTTTGAGCGAATGTTAGGGGTCAAAATCGTGGTGTGGTACCGCTGTGACAAGTCTGACATTTTTAAGAAATTTCAGACGAACCCCGAACCTCGTAATAAAACAATCTTTCTCTACCTTCAAGATCAGCATTATTTCGGTATAAAAAGCTTGAGTGCGTTTTTTGGGGAATCATACGTCTGTGATTACTGTTATGCCTCATTCAGTGTTAAATCAGATCACAAATGTGAGTATTACTGCAATGTATGTCTCAGTCCCGAATGCCATAAGCACCGCAGACAGTACATACATTGTGAGGATTGTGGGTCTTTGTCGTTCGCGGTATTGCTTCGAGCAGCATAAAATGTCAAAACAGCAACTAGGCGGGGGCAGTGTACGCAGCTCATGCGACACTGTCAAGTATTGTGACAAGTGTAACCGACGGTACCCCGTCACTAAAAATAATCGAAAGGGTCATAAATGTAAACCAAATACCAGATGCGCTTTTTGTAAAGAGGACTTGACACCTGATTGTGAGCATCAGTGTTTTATCGAGCCAGTAAAGACTGAGGCCTTGACAGACCGCTATGTATTTTACGACTTTGAATGTAGACAAGATGAGGGAACGCACATTGCTAATTACATCTGCTGCATTGACTTTGAGGGCAATTGTTGGACCGCTAAGGGGGATGGTCGTGTGGCGGAATTTTTCAAAAAGTACCGCAACCGTAAATACAAGGGATACACATTTATAGCGCACAACTCTAAAGGCTATGATAGTTACCTGCTCATGAAATATTTAGTTGAAAATGGCATCACACCCCACATTATCACACAGGGCAGCAAACTGCTCTGTGTGTCAGACGAGGACTTTAGCCAAAGATACATTGACTCCCTCTGCTTTCTGCCCATGAAGCTGAGCGCATTCCCCGCCGCTTTGGGTTTTGAGAGCGAAAAGAAAGGCTATTTCCCACATTTTTGGAACACCGTAGAAAATCAAAATTACGTCGGTCCCTACCCGCCACCAGAGGCATACGGGGTGCAAACCATGATGGAGAAGGAAAAGAGAGAGTTTATGGAGTGGTACGGTACTGTTGCGAGCGAGGTGTTTGACTTTAGAAAAGAAATGGCAGAGTACTGTAAAAATGATGTTGTCATCTTGAGAGAGGGCTGTCTCAGGTTCAGGGGTGAGATTATAAACAGCTGTAATCTAGACCCTTTTCAATGTGTCACCATAGCCTCTGTGTGCATGAAACAATTTTGCATGAGTTTTTTGCCTGAAAATACAGTCGCGCTAACCACTCCAGATAATTACATCAAGCGACAAAAGGCATACTCCACGCCATCTATTCAGTGGCTGGAATACATAGCACATAGCGAAAAACTAGAGATTCAGCACGCGCTCTGTAGAGGGGAGGTGAAAATGGGTCCCTACTACCTCGACGGCTATGCCGAAATCGACGGGGTTCGTACGGCGTACGAATTTTTTTCACGGGTGCCCAGAATGCTTTGATTCTAACACACTGAATCCTGTAACAAAACTGCGTTTTGGGGACATGCATCAGCAGTTTCAGGATAAGATATTTGCCCTTAAACACACGTACAACCTCAATGTACATGTTATTTGGGAACACCAGTGGGACAAACTGAAGGCTGAAAACGCTAATGTACAGGCATTCTTGAGGGAATTTGACTTTCCAGAGCACATCGATCCTTGGGACGCTCTGTTTGGCGGCAGAACTAACGCCCTGCAATTGCACTACAAAGCAGAGGGCGACGAGCGTATAGATTATTACGACTTCACGAGCCTTTACCCCTCTGTCAACAAGTTTAAGGAGTACCCGGTAGGACACCCCGTTGTCATTTACCGCGATTTTGACAGTGTGGAAAACTATTTTGGGTTGATCAAAGCCAAGGTTTACCCACCGAGAGGTCTTTACCTATCGGTTCTGCCTTACAGGTCCGGTGGTAAACTCATGTTCACACTTTGCAGAACATGCTGTGAAACTGAGACGCAGGGGATCTGTAATCATTCAGATGAGCAGAGAGCTCTGAGCGGTACGTGGTGCAGTATCGAAATCAACAAGGCTGTTGAAAAGGGCTACAAAATTGCCAAGATTTACGAGGTCTGGCATTTCCCCGACAGGACAGACACACTCTTTGCTGACTATATTAACACCCATTTAAAGGGAAAACAGGAGGCTTCGGGCTATCCCTCTTGGGTAAAGAGTGCTGAGGATAAAGAGAGATACATTCAGACCTACTTTGAGAAGGAGGGCATCCGCTTGAACCCCGAAAATATCGGGGTGAACAAAGTGAAACGCCAAATTTCCAAATTGTTTTTAAACAGTCTTTGGGGAAAATTTGGTCAGAGGATAAATCAGTCAAGTACGACGCTCATCAAAGACCCCGATGAGTTTCTCATGTTCATTTTTTCAAAGCTGGTCAATGTGTCTCACTTTTCCTTTTTGAATGACAATGTGGCAATGGTCCAATGGCGGAACATAAAGGTGCTCCCTAACACGCCGCGGCACGTCAACACGTTTATTGCGGCGTTCACTACCGCGTATGCTAGGCTCGAGCTGTACAACCTCATGGACCGCTTGGGGCGGCGTACGCTGTACCATGATACAGACTCTGTCATTTTTGTCAGCAAGCCGGGGGACTGGATGCCACCTTTGGGTGACTTTCTTGGTGAGCTGACAAGCGAGTTGGACCCAGATGACCACATTGTGGAATTTGTTTCAGGGGGTCCCAAAACTTATGGGTACAGAACCGCAAAAAGTAAAACAAACTTGAAAGTTAAGGGAATAACGCTGCACAACACCAATTCGAAAGTTGTCAACATCGCATCCCTCACAGAGTTAGTTCACGATTTTGTGAATAACCCACGTGACCCCCCTCGAGAGATCAGGACATCTACGCAGCAAATCTTGAGGGATAAAAGGGGTTTCCTTTTGAAAACTAAGACAGTCAACAAGTGTTTCATGGTTGTGTACACCAAGCGGCAGCTACTGCCTGACTATTCCACACTGCCTTATGGATTCTAGTGACGGGTTCGACAATAGACTTCAGCACCCATTCTCGTGCATTATATCGGGACCGAGCAACTGTGGCAAGTCTTATTTCATTAAAAGACTGCTTGAGAATGTGGATTGTACATTGTCCAGAGTGCCTGAAAACGTCGTATGGTGCTATTCTTGCTGGCAACCATTGTATGATGATTTGTTGTGCAAAATAAAAAATATAAAATTTGTGGAAGGAATCCCAGAGTCTCTGTGTGACGACGAACTTTTACCATCAAATAAAATTAATTTGATCATCATTGACGACCTTATGGAAAAAGCCAGCGATAACGGCGAGGTGGAAAAAGCTTTTACCAAGTACACGCATCACAGAAATCTAAGCATCATATATCTGGTGCAGAATCTTTGCTTCCAAGGTAAGAAGAGCCGGACCATCAATCTCAACGCTAATTATATTGTATTATTTAAAAACCCCCGAGAAAAATTACAGACGAGTGTATTGGCAAGGCAGATGTACCCGCGGCATTCAAATTTTTTTCTCGAAGCTTTCGAAGACGCTACAAAAGTCCCTTACGGATATCTGTTGGTGGATTTAAAAGCCGTGACACCCGATGACTGTAGGCTCAGAACAGGAATGCTTCCACCCGAGTGGCCGGCTGCTTACGTGCTCAAGAAAAAATAATAATGTCGGAGCGTATAAAAAGAAATTGGAGTGACCTGAAAGCTTTATTTGACAGTAACGCCAGACAGAGAAAGAAAATTTTAAAGACGGCATCTCCGGGTTTGCTGAACACTCTTTGTGAAATAGCTTTGAACGTGCTGTGCGGCAAGATCCCGTTAACCAAAGCCCAGATTGTACAACTAAAAAAGCAAAAGAGCGGCATTAAACTATTGGCAAACAAACGGGCATCGTTTAAAAAAAAGAAGGCTATTATACAGACCGGTGGGGGATTCATTCTACCCCTGCTAAGTGTCGCCATACCGTTTCTCACCAGTCTTTTTCAACGGAGCTAAGTAAATGGAACACGCTAGGAAAATGTATCTGGTCCCTAAGGCACAGCTTGAAAAACTGCATAATGCCACATCTCCTAAAGACACGATAAGACAGACTGCCGAAAGCGAATTGGACATTGCAATACGCAACATTTTATCAAGAACGGATGTTGCTGACCACGAAAAGGTCCGCTTGTACACAGAGGTGCTACAGAGATATTTGACTTTGGCCAGGCAAGGTGATAATGAGCCCTTATCTTTAACACTTCCTCCTGAAGAGTCCATGATAGATAATGCTGTGGCGGCATGGACGAAGTCATTAAAAATGTTGCTTCGCGTAACAAGAAAAAGGCTGAATATATAATGGGTAAAATGCATGAAAACTCTGCCGTCACTGCGTGGAATCCGCGCGGGGAGTGTGTTTTCAATGGTACAACTACCACTGGATCCCACATGCTCGATTTGCTTAAAAACATTACCAACCCGCATAACGTGAACGAGGGGAAAAGGCCTGTGGGGTGGGGAGAATTTCTACAAGGCCTGGCTAGACTCAACATGCCTTGCACCCTCATACCTAACCAAGATGTCGGACGTCTCATAGAGTCGATCACCGAGCACCGAGGAGCGGCGTGACGGGACACCCCGAGATGGTCGGTCACCGCGAACCCCACGGAAATTCTTAAGACCCGACTGGCTTGTATTTTAAAATGCTTTTGTACTTAATTAAAACACTCAAACGTGATATTTTGTCTTTGTGTTTTTTATTTGTCATGCACAATCTTTTTCAAAGCCTTACAACATCTCACCATCTGCATTTTGGTAAACATATTTTTCACACGATTGATATATTTAAATTTAGAAACAAAATGAGAAACCATAGCATCGTTCTTTTTTAAATCATTGCTATAAAACGATATAATTTTGCAAAAAGAAAAGCCTCTACAGCGGTTAATTAAATAAAAAATGCAATGTTGTCCACACGTCACACTGAGATCGCTTTGAAGCTGCTTCGCGTTGCAAACGAGACGGTCACAGTGCTTTGTCATAAAAGCGTTTATGACCCTCGGAAAGCTGGGGTGATCCGGAGGATTTCCGTAGGAGTCGAAAAACTCTGCGGTGCTGTCAGTACCGATGAAAAGCGCCAGCCAGTGCTCACCGGGTGCCCAACTCGGATGTGTGTTGACGATGAAGATTGCGGGTAATTTTTCAAGTTTTACATCCTCCAGCTCGTCACAAGCCAACACCCCATAAAAATGTCTAGCAGTCCAGCGGTTTCTGCCAAGGATGTTGGATAGCTCCAAGGTGTTCATGACTAGTAGTAATCGTACAATACATTTCTCCTTTGGTTAATCTCGATTATATTGTCGAATGATGCGTAAACTATCAATGTCGCAGTCCTGGCCAGCGGCTGGCGGAACCTCATCTCCAGGCGCATATTTCCGCTTTTAACCATGGAGAGATGCTGATTAACTTGTCACCCGACGAGGGATGTAAAGGCGTACAAAGTGTAACCATTTATATACTCGTTTCTGTCAACAGCGAAAGGCTCGTTTTTCAAATGTCTCCCCGTAGCCAAAATCAAACTAATATTCACGGGCCACGTTTCCTCGGATAAAATCTGGTTGAAAGGGTTTAGAGGGATACTGCTGGCCATCTACGTAAAGCACTACAAATTCAGCGTCGTAATGTTGAAAATTGAAGGGGTTTCGATCGTACGCGCCCATAAAACCCATATTATCTACAAGCCCGATAACTACGGTTTTAGGCAGCTGACCTAGAAACAAATTTTCTTGAGCGCAGACACGGCTACCCGCGGCCACACTAAAAGTTCTCATACATACTCTCTCGATCGGGTATTTCGCGTTGGCTGTCAGCAATGCGCTCGCGTGCCCCAGTTTGACAGCCGTCGATACAGAAACTTTTTTAACAAAGAGGGATGCCGATACTATTTTGAGCGAGTACTGCTCAGCTGCATCACCGCTCATGAGGCAAAACTCATCTTTGTTTCGGACCATTTTAATTTTGACGTCGACCCCATTTAGCATTAGCCGCTCCTGAAAAAATATGTCAGAGTGTATTGGGCCCATCAAATCGAAAACGCTGCTCCTTGCCGAAAATGCGGCTCTTTTCTCTAGCCCCGCGTTAAGGCCTTGCGGGTCTGTCTCATTCATTCCTGTACTGCTGTCTTTGAAAAACAACCCGCAGGTAAACTGTCTGGAGAGCGTACCAACGCTATAATTAAGCAGGCACTATCATCGCTCTGTAAGGGTAAGTGTTGCTAGATTGGCTCACTAGCCGGTCACCCAGGGATACGTCCACTTGTGAGAAAATCGAGGCGATCGGGTAATTTATGACTCCCACATTTGCCCCTGCGTCAATGTTTGTACCGTTAGCTCTTGTGATCCGACACCGGAGATGCAGTAGCGTGTTGTTGAGATCTAGGTAATCTTCCCCATTACCGGCGATAAAAAACTCCAGGGGGCCATTATCAGTTAAGGCTGAGAGTGGTGGCACTTCCACGTATATATTCTTATCAATGCTTGCTTGCGTGTACGGTAATGCAAAAATGTCCAATTCTGATTTCATACACTCTTCCGACATGTTGTGAATGAGGGCCATAGTTTTAGAAAATGTAGCTTCTTCTCTGTGCTTTTTTGGCCACCTTCTTCTCGCGCTTCTTTTTGACTACTGTGCCTCTCTTGGGTATTGCTTTGCGTTTTTTAGCGGAGGTAATTCGATCCCCAGGGGGTCTATGCCGCTTGCCGCGAGCAAGCACCATGAGCCCCGAGCCCTCTTGCGGCTGTGCTGTCAATTGACCCGTCATGGCTCCTGTTACTACGTCTTTAACGATATTTTGGGCGGCCGATTTTAAATGCGGCTTCGCCATATTGAAAGTCCTTTTAAGAAATGGCACAGCCATTCTGAGGAGGCCTCGAAAAAGCCCCCCCAGACCACCGCCGTACATAACGGGGGCCCCATTGTATCCGGGTAGCCCGTTTCCCGCCTGGTTTCTGTAGTATTCCACATATCTATGTGGATCTGAAAAGCCATCGGCGCTGTACATTGGGGGTAGTACTGCTTAACCGGCCTGAAATGCAGTTTTACTATCGTTTTCCCGTATCGGAAGGGTATCGTCTTGTTCTGCTGAGACTAACTCAATGACTATATCAATGTGATTCTTGCAGAGCGACACATAATGAATCCTGTCATAAGACATTGTGACCATCGAGTTGTGTTCCCCAGCTATATGTACACCCCGTAAAAGAGGCACGTAGCTGTCACCCACTCTTTGATGCTCGACAATGTCTGAATACATGTAAATTGTGTAAAAACCGGCGCTTATGTCGGCGGGGTACGGTGCCGCTGGTCTATCGCCAATCTTCTGAAATACATCAGGCACAAACCCCAGCATCCGTGCAAGATTACCTTTCGCTTTAAAGGCAACGTGCGGGGGTCCGACCATATACACTTTGTTTATCACGCTATAGTCAAATTTTAGTTTTGACATTCCTAGAACCTCATTCGTCTCACTGATTAGGTTTTCAATATCTCTAATATCCCGCCTTTAGCTTGTACTGTAGGTCGACGGTAACGACATCCATCCTGTCACGTAAAACAAGGTGTCTTCTTCTACCAGTGTATCCCATGTACGTGGGTAATGGATTTCGGCTAATCCTACTTCCCATTTACCATTCAGTTCAAATCGGCTTGGCTAGTTTTGTCGTGTAGCTCGATATGGTATTGTGCGGGAAAACATCCATAGACGCATTGCTTGGGAGCGTGACATAAAAGCCGCTTTCCTCCATGGCTGTTTTTGATGGAACTGAACGCTACAAACACGGGCCGTCGCACTTATACGTCAACTACTTGTTGCATGCAGCAACCCAGCTGTTAAATTTGTCTGGACATCCCTGCCATTTCACTACAAACATTTTGACCACCCAGCGTTTTTTCCGCAACAATTTTCTCAACTTTGAAGTTTTTGTCTTTGCCTAGTCTGATCTTTTGTAGCTCTTCGGCGTAAAATGTCCCCTCTATGATATCGTCGTCATAATCTTTTAACCTATACACCGGTGGTGCTCTAGGTAGATGTTCGGCTATGGTAAAATACTCATCCGTAAATGTTTGCTCATATCCTTTGGTGAATTTTCCACGTGCTTTAGACACCCTGACCACATCACCATTTTTAAACTTATGACGATGCTTTTTAGATATACTCGGCATCAAACCATAAACGTTGTTGAAGACTTGGGCCGCATTCTGTGCATTAACCTCAACCGGCTTCATTTTAATGGTACTGTGGTGGGTATTATTGTAAGCGATCGCTAGATCTTGTACAATGTCTACATACCTTCTTGAATTATAAGCTGTAAAATAACTACACATTAAAAGACACGAATGTGTCGCTAAACCTTTCCACTACAGACGCCTTGACATCGTTACCAGTGGCGAAATGTATTATTCCATGTTTCTCGGTAAGCTTATGAAACGACGCGTTAAAAAAAAATAAAAAAATCTCTGTCCCGTGATCGGTTTGTAGCCTTTTAGGGGTCCTGCCTTCAGAGAGAATGTTTTCAAACACTTTCTTTACCTCTGCCCCCATCTTGCTTTTAAGACATTGTACCCATGCGTATTTTGATAGAATGTCTATACACGTTAACATGTGTTTAAAATCGTCATTCTGTTCCGCGTAAGCCGACATGTCCCCCAAGTCAGCTTGCCATTGAGAATCGATATTAGTCACAAAGACTCTGTTCCTTTTAAAGTTAAACCTGATCGGTTTATGTAATGTGTATGCATCTTCACCAGATAGCCATGTAGCAACTTTTCTTATTTATATTACACACACCTTCTTCATCTATCAGAGATCAGTATAATCTGTCGGGGCCTCCAAAAGACCCAGGGTTTGATGGTGTACAATAGACACGCTTCAAGTGCTTGTCATCCATCATGTACCTCTAGCAATAATGGCACAGTGGTTTTTGAGTCAACTCTTTATTTAGAATGCATGCAAAAATTGTCAGAAACATTTCGATCACATAGTTCAGCGTTTACACAGCAGCCTGGGGTGGTTTGTATGCGTGCAAAATACAGAATTCATTATATGCGTCATCTATAGCCCCCTCGTAATCTGCCCCTTCAACTTCACATTTCAACTCGCGCAATTTCTCCCGTATGTTTATTTCAGCTTTAAGATCATACATAACGGCTTCAACAGCGCCCTGTACTTTCATGGGGGAGGGGTGGGGATTGAACACCGACACCGCTTTTGTGATGATATGTTTAAACCATGGTCTATACAGCTTTTTGACCAACTTTTCAAAATTGTGAAAGAAGTAAAATGGCTCGGGATCGTACAGGCACGTGTGCCGAAGCTGGCTAGGATGCATCACAGAGCAACCTACACAGTCCTCCAAGTCCTCCTCGATCACATGATCCAGAATGCAGGCAAGAGCCCCTTTGATAATTTTCATAGCCGAGTCAGTGATGCTCCCATCCACAACATCTTCAGACAATGACAGCGCAGAAAAACTCTGACAGAGCTCCTCGAGCGTCGGTGACAGGGACCGTGGTGCTCCCAAGAATACATGCGGGGTCACCTCCGCAGCCTCAACCATCAATGCCGGCCATTGCGCCCACGGTGGGCTCGAAGGGGGTGACGATGAAAGGCACGGGGTCGCCTTATGGACCCCATGATGCGGCCTGCTGAAGGTCAAAAGGCTCTGGTGAGTTGTCAAGTCGCAGCCCAAAAGTCACTGGCTGTATCGGTGGAGACCAGGATGGTGACCGCTGAGGGTCGATTTCAGCGTTGTTCAGCAGCAGTCCAAAAGTATGCTCGTCTATCAGAGGCAGCTGACAGGACGGATCCGGCTGTGTGGTCACTTCAGGAGACGTCGGGATAGTCGAAGTTGTCTGTTTGCACGACGTTGCTCGCTGGGGAGGTGTGTCTCATCTTCTGAGTGCTGGCTCACAGGCGTGGTGGGTATTAATACGCTTTTCACCATGGTTAAGTACATCCTTCTCTCATCTTATTGGTTGCTATTGCCACAAAGGGGGCTGGTCTAATGATTCCCCGTCAATCTCACTTTGTTCAAACTTTCTCTCGAGTTTTACACAGATACATTCTTTATGCGAGAATATGCTGCACAGAGCTCCATGCTTGCGTTACCTCCACGGTTTGCGGGGCGCCCATGTTGGGTTTAGCGGCACTAAGTCACGGCTATGGAGCGTCGCCGGTGTTAAACTCATGGTCGGCACTGTCTGTATGAGACCGGCAACAATTTGACAATTGTTCACCATTTGACAGTTGCTTGATGCAACGAGCTGGCTCAATAAAGGAAATGCTGTGTGGATCTATGCGCATGCGCTCGTTTAAACAAGAATTAACCGCGTTCTTTGATTATTGTTGTCGAAAATGCTCAGAGCGCTTTACTTTGTTATTCACATTGGTAGAAAAGTGCTTCATTCCTTAAAAACATTACGGTTATAGAGGTTTTATTTGAAATAACAGGCGCTCCGCTGTCGTCGCCATTTTGAAAGGGGTGTTGGCGTGGGTGCGCATGCGCCGGACTAGCGATCGGCCATTCCGCCCTGCGTTGTTCAAACAGACAAGCCGCATGTGACGGAGCTCCGGGTTCGTTTCGTCATATTTCTAAAATTTTGCCGCTTACATGCTTTCTCCAACCTGGTAAATATCACTAAAGTCTTTCGTGGTGGTTAAATGTAACGTGTGCTCTCTTCTTTTAAAACGACGTGCGGTATGTTTATTGACTTCGCTTGCGCTTGTTTAAATTTGTTCTTCTGCTTCTTTCGGGCATGTTTGTTTAAAATCACCCTGCTTTTATTTTAAAATAACACTAAAGTTTTTCTTCTTTTGGTGCTTTCTTCTTAAAATACGCCGTGGCGCTTACCAACACGCGGCTACGAGGTGGACGGACCCCCCGCTTAACGTGTATGCGCTAACTTGCCATCATCCTGCTCGATGTTTTATTATTCTTTAAAAACGTAATTTAAAAAAACACAATAAAATACATTAATAGAATAAAAATACATTACAAGTTTAACGGCAATATCCCAATCCAAATGGCCCCCTATCGGCAACACGTGGCATAAGCATGTATGGTGTATAGAGATAAGCCATCGACCAATCAGAATAAAGGATACGCCCCCCTCCCACTTATGACGTCAGAAGCGGAGCAAAATTAAGCTCCGCCCAAGGTACCACATAATATCGCTCTTGTGCTTGTTTAAATTCAGCATTTGCTCTTCTGATTCTTTTGGGCATGTTTGTACTTGTTTAAATCCCGCCTGCTTTTCTTTCAAAAAATACACCGTGGCGCTTGTGCCTACTAACACGTGGCTATGGCCAGACGGACCCCCCCTGCTAGACGTGCATCTTAGCTTGCATTAATCCTGCTATACGTTTCATTATTCCTTAAAAACTATAATTAAAACACATCTAATGTATTTTTATTCTATTAAAGTTTAATGGCAACCCTTACCTCCCAAACCATATGGCGCAACACGTGGCATAAGCATGTATACCATATATGGACATAACCCCTCGACCAATCAGAATAAGGGATACGCCCCCTCCCGCTTATGACATCAGAAGCAGAACCAAATTAAGCTCCGCCCAATGTATCACCCAACATCTCTCTTGTCCTCTACTACCTGGAGGTCACGGTCATTCTGAAGCATCTACAGCGACCAGGCATGATGGAGCACATGACCGCAAGTATTGTATTCTTTTTGTCTTCACTTTTCCTTTTTGCCAATTCGCTTATTAATCAGTGGGACATCATTGTCTTGTGCAGGTCCAGGAGCAGGACCGAATCCGACCATGCGGTGATTGAGGTGAAGGAACAAGATGTCGGCACGGCGAGTGGCCACATTTGCATTGTCCTCTGAGGAGGAGGCAGTAAGCAAGCTTGAAAAGATTTATTGTCATTTATTTCAAAAGCAGAAATTAAATCTCTTCCTCTGTCAACAGTAGTTTGACATCTTCACATGGGAAGGGCTACAGCTTCTGAGCTCCAAGAGAACCGGGACGACGACTGATGACCTGGGAGGAGACCTGAACCGGCTGCACCAAAAGTGAGCTAATCATGATTCATTCCCCTATAATTTGTTCTAGATACATGTTGTCATGTGTTGTGCGAGATGTATTAATAAATCTTATTCGTTTTGTATTTTAGATACAAGCTGGATCCAGTCACCAGCCAAACGGCCCGGCGCATCTTTGAGACGGCCACCAAGGACTTGAGTGACCAGAAGTCGTCCTTGGTGGCCGATTACCTCACGCATTCCACTGCAACGGCTGACAAGCACTACCGGATAAAAGTCATGGAATGTGGTGCTGGCCAATAAGCTGCTGAAGAAGCTGGCAGGTGACTCAAGGTAGGCATGTTTTCCGTTTGTCAACACACTTACCAACATCAAGACACAAAACCAAAGCCCTCACCACTGAACAATAACCGTAAAACTTTGTGTGTTTTTTTTAATCCCAGCGCCGACTCCACAGAGGAAGGATCCAGCTGTTCTGCCCATGGCGCCGCATGGGATGCTGCCCTGGCGTCCAACCAGCAGATGATGTCCAGGCAGCATTCCATCAGCTCCTTCGAATCCACCCCGTGACCCTGGATGGCGACATCCCAGACAAGACTGTAGGGACACAGGTCGGGCCAGTTTCAGCGACAGCTCTGAGTGCTGGCTGAAGATGAGGATGCGTGTCCAGCATGTCCTCTGTGAGTATTGTTTGTAGCACTAATTTTTAAAGCACTTTACTGATAAGCAATCCTATCTACATAGTCTTCCTAACAACAATTTGCTTTGTTCTTGACAGTACACTTTGGCAGACAGCAGCCCACCGAGTCCCGGGTCGACGCTTGGATCAGGAACCAAGGCTGGAGAAGCAACATTCCAAAGCGCAGCCAGCGTCCTCAAGGACTGGAGACCAGTGGGTTCGGTGGACACCGCCATTGATTCCAGCCACATCCAGGAGCTCATCCACAAGCAGAAGTGGAAGGGACTTGCGGTGGACATTGCGGGGAAGGGAGTCTGCGCCACCTGGCAGTTCCAGGCTGGTGAGGTGGTATGTGACCACCACGGGCCGGTAGTCACAGCCACTGAGGGCCAGCGGATTCATGAGAGCACAAAGGAAGAAGAATCCGGCTACATGTTTTTTTTCAGGAACAGCCAGGGCATCCACATGTGTGTGGATGCTCATTCCCCTGAGTGTGCCTGTCACCCAGGCATACAGACCTTTGGCCGGCTGGTTAACCACTTCCGGAAAAAAAGCTAACCTCCGGCCAAGGTTGTACAGCACACCAGAGGGACAGGACATGATAAAAATAAAACAAGAAAAATAAATGTTGGGGAGGAACTTTGATTATGGGGTGCAGAGGACATCATTCAGGGGAGAGGGGTTGGAGCTCTCCTGCCTGTGAAACCCTGCACCCCAGTTTGCCCTGTTTTATGTTTATGAATGTGCAATAAAGTTACACCTTTCTATAAAAACACAGGTATGCTCATTTTTTAGTAGTGTTTAATGCCTTGTAATATCTTTGAATCACTTTGCCTTTCCAACGGTTTATGCCCGGTGAAGGTAGGAAACGTACAATAATATTCCTAGAGACATCGGGCCACATACAATTTAGTCCTACTCAGGGTCATAAAAAAGCAGTTGAGGAAACTGCAGCAAAGTAACATTTTGTTAAGCAACGGCCAGGTGCTGGGAAAAATAACCTTTAAAATAACTGATTATGATTATGAGTAATGCAACAAAATATTATGATCATTATAGGTCGTTTCTGTCCTCCTGTTGCTGCCAGGGCTTTTGTTTGATGGCAGTTTCACACCTCTGTGGTACACAGACAGCTACCCATCCCACAACACGCTGCGAAAGCCAGACGTCACACCTTGAGCAGATCTGCATTTCCCTTTATTTTAGCTTAATCACAAAACAACTTGTGCTCAAAGAACTGTGCTTTCATTCTATAGAAATGAACAAAAAAAAAGCATCACAGAGGTCAAAGCAATGCCATCAGGGAAAATAGCAGCAACATTACACAAACATGCACTGTACATGGGGAATCAGGGCTCAATTCTGGACAGGGAGCCTGAGAAACGGCTACCACATCCAAGGAAGACCGCTGCTGAATTTCCCCCCCCCCCATTTTCTCCTATGCGCGATTTTCTTGTATGTATGGGCATTGAAGGGAAGACGAGGAAGTTTGTCGCTGGAAGAGGTAAGTCTGTGATTACCATGACAGGCACCTGACAGGAGGGTCAGTCCATGCCAAATCAAGCAGGGGCTCCATGGGCATCATTCCTGATTTTGATAACTTGATATGTTGATCCTTATAGAGAACAATGAAAATTCCCCAAGTTTTATTGAAAAATTCTGATGCAGTCCAAAGTTACGGCCCTTTCAAAGTTGGGTGCCACGCCCCTTTTTTGCACTTATGAATCATGCATATAATTTGTAAGGGTTTTCAGGAGACCATACCTTCGCTTCTAAGCATGCTAGAGAGCTGAAAATTGCTCTCCTGGTATAGTTTTCCCTGCTCTTTCAGCTCTGGGGAAGCACTTCAAAATTATGGACCTGCAAACATCAGTTTTTGGTTCACTTGCTGTGGGGTCACCACCACACCTACATCCAATATTCTTCTATAGTTTTGTTATTTGAGGAAGATACTGTAAGCAGATGCAAATTCATTCTAAAATAACCATTTATTCTTTGACATATTGCCATCTGAAAATGGTCGCAGGTGAGAAATCCCCCACAGGACCCCCTACTTCGGGGTCATGGTTGACTGTAGATAGTTAGTGACGGGAATGAAACCCGTTATACCAGTTGAAAGAAGCATATCTGAACTATAAATGCTGAAAATATGACTCAACTCCTTCAATATAAAATCCCAGGGTCAAATATGACATTTTCAAGTCTTGCCAGATTCTGAAAGAGCAGGGAAAAGTATACCAGGAGAGCAATAGCTTCAAGAAAAGTTTCAGACACAGTGATTAGAGAAAGAGGCCAGCTTGCACACTTCCCCCTTCCCTCTGTCAGACACAGGCAGACGCTGCAGCAATGAAAAGCATTTTTATTGGAAGAAAGAAGGCATCTTGAGGATACAAAAGTCCCATGTCCTTCATTTACCGAGAGTCTTTCAGAACTATAAAACACCGGGATAATGTCCAGCAGCACTCTCAGAATCTCCAAGTCCTTCACTGACACAGTCTGAGGCCGTAGTAGATTTCCTAATTCAGTCTTGAGGCTCTGGACCACTGCTGCTGCTCCTCTAGATGGGCAGCACAGTCCAAGCAGGCTTTCCGGAAAGCGTAAAATGCAGTCTCCAGAAGGACATGGATGCCTCCCCATCACATACTCTGTGGTCAGAGACACATTGCAGGTCATGTCAATAGTCAACGGACAATTACAATCCAGTAACGACACACTCAGGCACATGCTGATCGCAATATTTAGAAAACTTTGAATGGACACTACCAAATGTAGATGCACAATAAGCACCAACTGTTTTGGGGAGAAGTGATAAGCAGTTACAAGTAAATGCGCATGTAAATGAGTATTTAGTGCCTCCCGTCTTTCAGTCTCTTGTTCGATAGTTAATGGATGACTGGGCAGACCAGTGATGCTGGAGGAAATGAGGACTGCATTGAGATATGCATAGTACAAGACATACTGAGGAACTGGAATGACCTGCCTTGCACTAGCTGAAGAAACTGGATTTGTGAGCAGGGAGAAGTTAATTAGGATCAACCCCAGACATATAAAAATGACTGATGGTGATTATTTTTACACTGAATAACATGGCAGTCCCTGCAAAGCAAATGTCCATGTGTATCAATATCTAATTGGATAGCTAGATGAATACTGCTTATTTAAGTAATGCTAAAACTAGTTACTCATTATTTAATACACGAATTCCTGTTGCTCAACATGAACCAATGATGAAACCACCAGGACTTCATGTGATTACTTCACACTCACTAGACCATCAGTTATGCAACGTTAATTCACTCTTCCTTCCTGCAGTAATTGATTTACCACCAAATAAACTGAATTCTAAGTAATATCACACAGTGACTTCATCATTAGCTGTTGAACTCTCAAGCACAAAATGTGTCATATGGGCAGAAATGGAGCAAGTGGGAGCAGCCAAGGTCCCAAACAAAAGGGGCTTTATAAAGGATAAATACAAAAGCATAAAACAAAGAGGACTGCAATGAGTCTCAAACAGACTAACTGAAGCAGCCACCAACATCAATGACAGACCTGCGGAACACTGCAGAGCGATGGGAGCGATTAACACGGGGCAGGAATGAGAGGTAAGACTAAATGAGCACCAGGCATTGCTCGTTAACCCTCTGGAGTCTAAGGCCTCTCAGCCATTTTTCATATCAAGTCTGAAATGCCTTTTAAAGTATTTCACCTATCTAAAAAACATTTACCCCAAAGTGCTGCAAATGTTTTCATCCAACACAAACTCAGAACAAATAATCTGAGACAATTCAGTATGGCATTCTTCTATTTTTATTTAAATCAACTTTAAAAATACACGTTTCAAAAACCTATTCTCAGAGCTGCTGAGAAAATGGAAATCAACACATTAAAAATGTTTCTAGCCAAGACTTTGAGCTCTGGAGCTTATAGACATAGGGGTTGGCTTCACATAGGTGACTGAAAAATTCAGAAATCTCAGGTGGTTTGATTACTAAAGTGTTATAATTTTGGAGTGACACAAAGTCAGTGGCTTACACAATGCATTTTGATGAGATGCACAACACACCTGTAATGGTTTGCATACTGTTAAAGTAATGTCATTGTTACTTCACCCACCCATCAGAATATCAGTTTGAAATGTAAAAAAGAGACAATTATAGGGTTTATAACATGCAATGGATTAAATTCTGATGAATAAAAAGTGCAATTATATCTTATTACATATTATATATGTGAAATTATTGCATCGTTTTTATGATTTCTTCTGATGAGCAGATTTGACTGTTAGAAAATCATAGCAGATGTGCTCCAGTATCGATGCTTGGTTCCCTCATTTGTAATGAATGCACTTTGTAGACGGTCCCTAGCAAAAGGCTGTACTTGTAATGCTGGTTTGCCGGTTCCGTGAGGACTCTCCTAAGGGACTGGTGGCATCACATGTTGTTTCTAAAGTATAGAGATGGCAAAAGCAAATATCCAGCCAACATAAACAACATAAAACCAACTTTACTGTGTTGATTTATGTGAATTGTTTTATTTTAACCGCGTGTGCTTTATCATCTATTGCGTAACTACCCCAGGTTTCCCTGCCATGTTTGTCAGAATGTTGTTGCTGCTGCTATATATAAGAGCAGCTGTGTGTAAAATCATCTCATCTCATCTTTTCTCTGCTGCTGTGATGCCTCGGCCTGCCAAGCTTTCCCAGGAAGACTGAAAAGTGTAATACCCTTATAGTTGGAACATACAATCAGGTTTCCATTCTTAAATAAGGGGACCACCATGCTGGTCTGCTAATCCAGCGGCACTGTCTCTGACCTCCACGCGCTGTTGAGAAGGCATGTCAGCCATGACAACCCCACAACATCCAGAGCCTTTAGGAACTCTGGGCAAATCTCTTCCACCCCTGGGGTCCGGCCACCACAGAGCTCTTCAACCACCCTGCCCACCCCAGCCCCAGTGATGGGCAAGTCCACTCCAGCCCCCTCGGGCCTCGTGTCCTCAGATGTCTCAAAGGCAGTGCTCATAGATGTATCCGAGGCAGGGTTCATGAGGTCCTCAGAGTATTCCTTCCACCTGTGGGTGATGTCCCCAGGTGAGGTCAACAGCACCCCCTCTCCAATGTAAACAGTAGGAACCAGGAGCTGCCTCCCCTTTCTGATATTCCGGATGGTTTGCCAGAACCTGTCAGCTGCCTCCGGAGACCCCCAGGCTATTAATTCCCAGTAGGCCTTCTTCAGCTTGACAGTCCCCCTCACCTCTGGTATCCAGCATCGGGTACGAGGTTTCCGCCACGACTGGCATCGACAACCCTGCTAGCCACAGCTCCATATGGCTGCTTTCACAATGGAGGTGCAGAACAGTGTCCATTCAGACTCAATGTTCCCAACCTCCCCCAGCATCCAGTTGGAGTTCTGCCGGAGATGCGAGCTAAAGATCTGGCGTACAGGAGCCATACGTTCCCAGCAGACTCTTTCTGTATGCTTGGGCCTACCAGGTCTGACTGTCCTCCCCTACAACTTGAGCCAACTCACTACCAGATGGTGATCAGTTGACAGCTCTGCCCCTCTCTTCACCTGAGTGTCCAATACAGAAGTCCTAAGTTCAGATGAAACGATTATAAAATCGATCATCGACCTGTAGCCCCGCGCATGTTCATACCATGTCCACTTATGGACACCCTTATGCTTGAACATGGTGTCCGTTATGGAAAAACCATGCATTACACAGAAGTCCAACAACTGAACACCAACAAGGTTCCGATCAGGGAGTCCGTTCCTCCCAATCACCCTCCCCTTCAGGCCACACTGTCGTTGCCCACATGAGCGTTGAAGTCCCCCAGCAAAACGATGGATTCCCCTCATGGTGCACTAATCAGCACACCACTCAGGGAGCAAGTACAATCTATAGAATAGAATAGAATAGAATAAACCTTTATTATCCCACGAATGAGAAATTTAGGTGTTACAGAGCTCTTGCACAAAAACGTAATATAGCACAATAGGAGCAGGTAGATACACAAAGATATAAATACAAATGTACAAAAGTTTTGGAAATAAATAAAGATGTACAGAGATATGTACAAAATGTACAGAGATATGTACACAAGTGCGGGGGTGGGGTGGGGTGTGAATGATCCTGGTTACAGCATGTGATATGTCAGTTAAACATATATGAGTAAAAAATACTCACGCTAAACTGTTATAATGTCTGACAGCCGCTGGTAAGAATGACCTGCGGTAGCGCTCCTTCCTACACTGTGGGTGTAGAAGTCTATTGCTGAATGAGCTGCTCAGAGCTCGTACAGTCTCATGCAGGGGGTGGGAGGTGTTGTCCATAATGGATGTTAGCTTAGACCGCATCCTCTCATCCCCAACCTGCTCAATGGATTTCAGTGGGCAGCCCAGGACAGAGCTGGCCCTCTTCACCAGTTTGTCCAATTTCCCCCTGTTCCTCTCTGCAATTCCACCACACCAGCAGACCACAGCATAAAAGATAGCAGATGCTACCACAGTGTCATAGAAGGACCTTAAGAGAGTCCTGTTCACCCCAAAGGATCTTAGCCGCCTAAGCAGGTGAAGACGACTTAGACCCTTTTTGTAAACTGCCTCAGTGTTTGTAGACCAGTCCAGTTTGTTGTTTAGGTGAACACCCAGGAATTTGTACTCCTTCACCGTTTCAATGTCCAGACCCTGGATGTTCACCGGTGTAGTAGGAGAAGACTTCTTGCTGAAGTCAATCACCAGTTCCTTCGTCTTGCTGGCATTAATATGAAGATGGTTCAGTTCACACCAGCTGACAAAGCGATCGATGACCCCCCTGTATTCCAGCTCGTTCCCCTCTGACACCCGACCAACAATGGCAGTGTCGTCTGAAAACTTCTGTAGATGGCAAGTGTCCGTGTTGTAATTGAAGTCCGCAGTGTATAGGGTGAAGAGAAAAGGGGCGAGTACTGTTCCTTGTGGGGCCCCCGTGCTACAGACTACCACCTCAGACACACAGTCCCGGAGTCTCACATACTGGGGTCTCCTGGTGAGGTAGTCCGTAATCCACGCAGACAACTGATGGTCCACTCCCGCTCCCTCTAACTTCCCCCTCAGCACTGAGGGCCGGATTGTATTGAAGGCACTTGAGAAGTCAAAGAACATGACTCTCACAGTGCTCCTAGCCGTCTCTAGGTGAGAGAAGGCCCGATGCAGCAGGTAGATGACAGCGTCATCCACCCCGATGTTCGGCTGGTAGGCAAATTGCAGCGGGTCCAGATCCCTCCTGACTAGCGGGCGAAGGTGGTGAAGTACAATCCTCTCCATGGTCTTCATCAGGTGTGAAGTCAGGGCAACAGGTCTGAAGTGGTTCAGCTCCTTGGGGTGCGTTGTCTTTGGGACCGGTACCACGCAGGACGTCTTCCACAGAACGGGGACCCTCTCCAGACTGAGACTGAGGTTAAACTGTGTGAAGTTGACCTGCGCAGTCCCTCAACAGTCTGGAGCTGATTCCATCTGGACCTGCGGCCTTCCTGGTTTTCATCTTCATCAGCTGACTCCGCACCTGGTCAGTTGTGATGGAGAGGCCACAGTGTAGGTTGTGGGTGGGTGACTCCTGCTGAACGGCATGGGGGGGAGGGGCAGTAAGGCCGTTGGGGGACAAAGGGGGCAGATGGGGTGCCGCCAGTATCCCCGGTGCTGTGACTACTGTGGGGGGTTGCAGGGAGGTGTGAAGGAGGTGTGATGAGCTCTGGTGGATAGGGGGGGGTTGGGCTACTGAGTCAAACCTGTTAAAGAACTGGTTCAATCTATTAGCCCAATCCTGGTCGCCAGACTCCGGATCCCCTCCACTCGCCTTGCTCCGTCCGGTGATGATATTAAGTCCCTTCCACACCCCTCTTGTGTTGCTCTGCTGGAGCTGCTCCTCCAGCTTCCTCTTGTATCTGTTCTTTCCCCGCCTTATCTCTCTCCTTAGCTCCTTCTGGACTCTCCTAATTTCCTCTCGATCTCCGGATCTGAAAGCCCTCCTTTTTTGCTCCAGCAGAGTCCTCAGGTCTGGAGTCAGCCATGGTTTGTTGTTGGAGTAACACCGTACTTTCCTAGTCGGTACAGTGTTATCCATGCAGAAGGTGATATAATCTGTTATGCAGGCCGTCAGACTGTCAATGTCCTCCCCGTGTGGGCTGCATAGCACCTCCCAGTCTGTGGTTTGGAAGCAGTCTTTCAGTGCCAGACTCGCCTCTTCAGACCATTCTCTCACATACCTTGTAGTGGGGGGTCGTTTGCATACTAAAGGTATGTATGAGGGAACCAAATGGACCAGGCTGTGATCTGAACGACCCAGTGGGGGGAGGGTTGATGCTCTGTAAGCGTCCTTAGTATTTGCATACAGTAAGTCCAGTGTTTTGTGTTCCCTGGTGCAGCAGTCCACATACTGGGTGAAAGTAGGGAGAGTTGAGGACAAGGAAACATGATTAAAATCCCCAGAGATGAAAAAGAAGGCTTGGGGGTGTGATGTCTGTAGCTGGGACACCACTGTGTGAATTGTCTCACATGCTGCTGCCGCATCTGCCGTCGGCGGAATGTAAACAGTTATCGCGATGACTTGCGTGAATTCCCGCGGCAGGTAATATGGTCTGATGCTGACCGCCAATAGCTCCACATCCCGTGTACAGCATTGCTCCTTAACACTGATGTGCCCCGGTTTACACCATCTCTCGTTCGCATACATCACAATCCCCCCACCTTTCTTCTTGCCGGTCTCCTTTCCATCTCGGTCCGTTCTCACCAGGTGGAATCCCGGTACAGTTACGTGTGAGTCTGGAGTGAGGTGTGTCAGCCAAGATTCTGTATAGCACATCATGCTCACCTCCCGGTACTCTCTCTGAAGTCTTGTCAGCGCCGTTAACTCATCGATCTTATTAGGGAGAGATCTAACATTCCCCATAATGATCGAGGGTACAGATGGTTTGTACCTTCTCTTCCGCTCTCGACATTTAACTCCAGCTCTGCAGCCCCGTCTCCTCCGCCGCAGCTCCCTGGGGATCTCTGGTCTTTCCCTGGGGTGTATCGGCTGGTTACGAAGCGCTAACAGCTGATCCCGGGTGTAAACAATGAAGCCGCTGCTTGAAGAATCTCCGTGTACCGGGTAAAACAGTCCGTAAAGGATTAAAAAACAAAAAAGTAAGTTCACAAGTTGCCTTTGACTAGCATACTTGTGATTAGTTGAAAGAAAAGGTGAAAAAAACAAGGAAAATAGATAAGATAGGTTAAAAGGTGGTCAGAGCTGCTGTAACTAGCTGCCACTCTCGTGGCGCCATCTTGAAAAGAAGTTTTTTTTTTATTCTCCTTACAAAGCTCTAAAAATACATTTAGTTTCTACCAATATATATTTGAAAAGTTTACCATTCAAGTTTCTGGGGGTGTTTTAAAATGTTTCAATGACAAAACTTTGCAGAGTTTGGTGAAATTTCTTTTTCATCCCGTGGGCAGCAGAGCTGACTCCAGCAGGTTAAAGACACATCAGGGAGGATACAAGAGGATTAGGCAGACATGGTGGGCAGGGCAGGACATGACAAAATGGTCTATCCATTGTGTGATGTGAGGTTGAACTCTTCAACCTCAAGTCTCTGTGTCCAAAGTTTTGATTTGGTTGTATTCTCTATATAGCCTATATGAGCAGTCTAGTCAGCTTCCTCTGTGTGAAGTATTGTTTTCTATGAGCTACTATCAAGCTACTTTTAGTGAGTGTGTTCATATCAAAGGATTCACTCCCAGTTCAGACCATTTCACGCTTCTCCTCAACTCTGATTCTTGCATCCCTGTCTGGTTATTTATTCATGCTGCATTTGATAGGTCCTATGGGACGAGCTGATACAGCAGGGTATCCTGCCCGAGTTGGGCGGCTCACCGAGTGTTGCATTCACTCCTGTGCGATTGTCGGCTGCAGCGGACGATTTGGGGCTGGTGATCCGCATGGATTTCAGGGATCCTCACTCAGACAGGGAGGACCTGCTGCTGACAATTTGGCTTAGGAAGCTGGAACTGAAGATTAAAAGGTAGGAGTACCAGGCTCAGCTACTCCGTGTCCAGGCAGTGGAAATAGTGGCTGATAAGGAGGTGGCATTGTGAAGGGTGAATAAAACCCTGTTCCCCTTCCGTGTAAGGTACACTCACCAGGTATAACCCTTCATTCAGGCCTGTCCGCCCATGACCGAGCTTGTGCCCCAGACACTCCTCGACCTAGCCTCCGTTCTCCCTCAGGTTTACCAGTCTCACAGGAAATTGGAGTTGGAAATTCGGCCTTTGATGTCAGTCGTCATATCGGTCTTGTTCCTGTGTTTTGTGAGAATGAGGTGGATGCCTACTTCTCTATTTCTGAATCGATCGCTACGACTTTTAACTGGCCTTGACATCTCTAGTCACTGTTGCTGCAATCTGAGCTAGTGGGTAAAGCGCAGGAATTGTGTTCGGCTCTCACACTAGAACAAAGCCTTGATTTTGGCATTGTGAAAGCTACAGTTTTAAGGGAGTATGAATGTGTACCTGAGTCTTACCGACAGAGTTTTCGGAAGCTGAGCAAATCCCCCAGCCCGACCAGCCAAGTTGTGGCTAGTAGGAATAGTGCTGCACCCCTGACCCAAGAGGTGGAGTCAGCTTTCAAACCTTTTGCCTTCACCGGATCTGTTTCGCTTAGCGAGACTGATATGCAACATCCGGTGACTATCCTGCGAGATATGGGTGCTGCCCAGTCATTTCTATTGGAAGGAATTGCCCCTCTCGATGGTACGTCAGCTTATGGTACAAATGTGCTTGTACAGGGCATCGACCTGTGTGTGACGGCGGTCCCTTTGCATAATGTGTTCCTAACTACTCCAGATTTCTCTGGGTTCTTCCATATGGCAGTTCAGCCTCGCCTACCTGTTCCTGGAATATAATTTATTTTGGAGAATGACATTGCTGGAGAAAGAGTTGTTCCTCTACCTGAAGTCATCTCCGAACCAATGTTATGTTCAAACGATGTTTCTGTAGAACGTGTTTACAGCCTGTGTGTTCACCCGTGCCCAAAGGCATATATTTGCGGACATAGACCTAGCTTATACATTTATGTATGACTCTCCTTCAGCCACCCCGTCATTTTGTGATTTTGACACCCCTGTTGCTCGCCCTGTTATTGTTTCCCCTGAAGTTCCTTCTATGAAGGAAGCCTTGGTTAAGGCTCAGGGAGCTAATCTCTCCTTGGAGTCCTGTCGTGCCGCCTCTGTCGAGGAGACGGTTTTCAAGAATCACCCCACTGCTTACTTCCTACGTGATCAAGTGCTTATGTGTAAGTGGACCCCTCCGAATATGCCTTTCGATTGGTCTTCGGTATATCAGGTAGTAGTCCCTGGGAAATATTGGACATATGTGTTGTCCCTCGACCACGATCATCCATGTTCGGGTTATCTAGGAATTAAAAAGGCGTTATCCAGTCTCCTAAAGTCATTTCTTCTGGCCTGGGGTAAACTCGGATACAAAGAGGTATTGTAAGTCCTGTCATGCCTGTCAAATAGTGGACAAACCAAATCAGGTAATTATTCCAGCTCTGTTATGGCCCATACCTGTGATCGGTGAACCTTTCAAACATGTACTTATAGACTATGTCGGTCCTTTACCAAAAACTCACTCGGGCAATATTTATCTATTTACATTAATGTGCACTTTGACTCGTTTCCCAGAAGCTATCCCCATTCGCAGTCTTAGATCCCACATTATAGTGATAAAATTCTCTCTGATCAAGGTACCAACTTCACATCAAAACTATTTGCCCAAGTGGTTTGTGAGTTGGAAGTTTGGTACTCAGTATCCAGCACTTACCATTTAATAACATGCGCCACACTTTCTGTATAGATGCACGGAAAGATTGGGATGAGGGTGTGCCCCTCCTCCTCTTTGCTATCTACGACACCATCCAGGATTTGACTGGGTTTAGTTCTGCTGACCTCGTGTTTGGTCATTTGGTTCGAGGTCCCCTCAAAGTGCTTCAGGAGCAGTGATTGTCTGCTGTTAGACCCTTAGCTAGGACGTCCCTTGGTACCTTGCAAGTAAAAATGAAGGCACAGTTCGATAAAGCTGCTACAGAGCAGTCCTTCCCTTTGTCCAGTTCCTTCCTTTGTGCTCGGTTTTAAGATCCCTATGTCATCCACTCTAAGCTGAGCGCTGCCAACTATGTGATAGAAACCCCAGATCATAGGAGGAAGTCCAGGGTTTGTCACATAAACATGTTTAAACCCTACCTCGATCGTTCAGCCTCTGCCCTCTCGTCCATTTCTCTCCCGGACCCCACTCTAGTAGAAATGGTGGCTGTTAGTGAATATTCGCCGGAGGGTGATGAGCCACACCTAGAAAAAATTGTTTACCGTGTGCTCGCTTCCCAAATTCAGAAGCTCTTCAGACTCTTCCTAGCCGGTTAACCCACTTGCCACCCAGTCTGACATCTTGTTGTGTTTCTACATAACCTTTTTCATGATCAATCATTTGCGTATCTTTGCTTTTTGTCTTGGAGTGGCCCATTCTCTGAGGTCCTGGAACAGTAGTTCATAGACTTTAAACACTTTGATGGAAACTTCATCTGTATATTATCACTCTGTGTTATCGGTATGGAGACAAAGTGAAGGATAATGTGTCTTTGTGGGAATCACATACTAGCTACTTAAGTTACTCCGTCACTCAGAACGGTCAGAATAATTCGGCTAGAACAGAGGAATCCCGAGAGACTTTATTCATTGTTTTAACCTGTCTTTGTTGTCCATTCATTGTTTCGTTCGATGTTCCATTGTTTTATTCTATGTTTCTGGGTAACACTGTAGCCTCGCACCTCCAGGGCTGTGGGTTGTGCTCTGCGTGTGTGGAGTTTGCATGTTCTCCCCTCTGCCATCTGGGTTTCATTCTGGAGCTCAAACGCATGCGATTAGGCGGATTGGAATCTCTAAATCGCTAACTGTTTGCGTGTTTGTGACCTGCGGTGATACCATCAGGGTGTACCTTATGCTTATATACATAGAATCATATCTAGGTGCTGTTTCTGTTTGGCTGACTGGCTGAACAATACTGTCAGTTTAATATTGCTTCTGTGTAATGGAAATTTATTTCATGAATTTTATGAATTTATTTCATTCGCAGACATGGGGATGACCTGATTGTAACACCCTTTGCTCAGGTAAATATGACATTGGGGCAAAGAATATGAATTTATGAAGGTTGGCCTTTGCAGTGTTTATTTTTTAGGAGTCTTGATGTTCTGTGTTTTTCTCACGTAGGTGCTTGCGAGCCTTCGTAGCGTGAGGAACAACTTCACCGTGCTGACCAATGTGCAGTGTGGCTCCAGCAAGTACGTGGCTCATCACTCTGAAATAATATTGGTTTAACTGTAAATGATATTCTCCGTTTTGTTGTAAGCTCCAGACTAAACAATTTTATTATGTGTCAGAGTCTGAATATTTTGGACTTCACCATTATGTTTGCGATGCCGCTTGTTGACCACTAGGGGGCAGGCGTGTTTTCACCTCAAAGCACATGGTGAATTTCACCCACCTCCATTCTTGTACTTCATTCTTCGTTTTGCTTTTTGCAAAAGCACGAATATGCACACGTTCCATTATTTTCCAATAAAAAATGTGATTCCGGTACATTGGTCGAAAGCACTTTCTTATGCATTAACGTAACTTACAGAAGTGAAACAGCGTGTAGTATTAGACCCAGTGTCATGAATCTAAAATGACATTTGGTCTGATGTGGTTTTAAGCTCCTCTCTCACACACCACATAAGCAGTGAAGCTGAAAATTCTAAAAACTGGGTCAGTGTCAAGAATTATATCGACTGGCCCGTATAAGCAAACTTTTCTTAAAGTCCTTCATTCAGAACAGTCTGGGTTCAAAGGGAAAAGTCTGTAATTGTTGGACACAGTTCAGTTTGTCCCTGGCGCATGCTTGCTTCATTATACACACACTTCATCTCCAGGACCAGGAATCAGGATTTCATTCTCTATTAAAATGAGAAAGTAAAGTAAGGGGTGATTAATGCGCCGTATAAGATGCTGGATCTTCATGTGTTGTAGAAAATCCTGAAAGTAAGTTAGTACTTTTGGCTCTAGGAGCACCCAAGCGAGTGGTGATGTACTGCAGTCCCATTAGCCTCTGGGGTCTGCTGAAAGAGCACTTTTACCAGCCTCACGAGTCTGCCTTGATCTCTGAGAACATCTGAGGCCCTCTAGACTGGGGGAGTCACTGTTAGGGAATCTGGGCTGTTTGGTCTCACTGCTATCACACTGAAGGTGCTCATCTGTCCTTTCTCCCCAGGAGGTCCCCTGCAGCCCCCCAGCCCCCTGTCACCACCCGAGTCTGTCTGCCTGGTAAGTCCACCTCAGCTCCCACAGTGCCCTGGGGCTTGAGGTGCCTGAGCTGAGAGGCTTGGCTGTGTCCAATCTTCTGATCTGCTTGTGGAGACTACAATCATGCTAGCATATTAGCATCAAAACAGGAAGTCGGCATCTCACAGCCTAGGAATGTCGTCGACACTAGAAACAAAGATCCTCAGATCAGAGTTGAGTAGAGTAAAGACCACTTCCGGTTATCTCACTGCTGATTTCCTGGAGCTGCTAGATTCCCTCAACCTACAACAACATGTTGATGTCCCCACACATTCCAGGGGTCACACACTTGACTTGGTCATTTCAAACTTCGCCCCCATCAGTAATCTACAGGTATATGATCTTGGTATCTCGGACCATAAAGTAGTGTCAATGGAGCTGGCCTTTCTCTCCCCCCCATATCATTGAATTATATTCAATTAAACCATTTTAACAACGTGTAACAGACTGGGCCACAGCCTGCGTAGTAGAGGTCTAGGCTGCCCAATCCTCCAAACGGAGAAGGTACAGCAGGATGTAGGTCCCTGTACCCTCACCAATCGCCTCCCTAGTCTGCTACATGCACTACGTGAGCAGATCGGCTAAGGCTCCAGCACTTCCCTATCAGCGTCACGGTGCCAACCTGGAGTGTAGTACTGTTGGGGATAGCGTGATGTTTAAGTACCCACACCGTACCCCCACCCCCCGACCGAAGTACCCAGCAGTAGCAGGTGAGACGCCCCTACTCCGGAGAGAGCCTAAATAATAGAAGCAGGGTAACCACTGTACACCAGGATAGGGTAAATTGAACACATAGGCAGTTTATTCTCTGTAAGATTACTAAATTATTAGATGGAAAGAACCAAAGCTCACATAAAACAAAGGACTGCAATTACCAAATTGAGTTTCACCAACCACCTGACTCCCCTCTATTAATGAAACCCCAGCCCCAGTCACCCTACTGAGCGCTCAGTGTCTAACGGTGGAGGCTTCAAGCAAGAACTCCCGTTTACCTCCGACGGGATATTTTTTACCCTTCATATAACACGTTCGTAGTAACCTTACAACAGGACACATTCATATTAAACATGCACAACAACCTCATAACAGAAATGAACCTTATTCATTTAGCACTTTATACCACCGGCACATTGTAATAATCCGTCCGATAACATCAACACTCCCATGCGAAAGTCTGTTCAGTACATTTACTTCCAAAAATGACCGCCAGAGAAATCAGGCATCCGGGCATGCAGTTAGAACATAGCGGGCCTGCCCTGCCAGGTGGTAGCGTGCGCAGAAAATGGGGTGTGCAGCAGCGATCTTTTAAAACTCCGCTTAGTGTCCGTCACGTTAGCAGAAGTCTTCTACTTCTTGGCCAAGTTGCTGATCACCCTGATGTACATTCGCCGAAATAAACTTTATTAAATATCACCTGCGTCGTCCTTGGTACTGGAGCTGATGAGTCGTCTCTGTATAGCAGGGAAGCTACCGCGATTCCTCCAAGCTCCGGTTCCCACTGCGCGGCACCGGGAGCAGCTCTCCTCTGTCGTTCTGGTAACACACAGCAATTTCCCTTCTCCGGAGCACCAACGTGGCTCGAACCTGCCTTCAGACTAATCTGGTCCTGTGTGACTACATTAAGGAATTCTCCCTACTTACTCTACATCACCCGAACGAACCAAAAAAAAACCTCCTTTCCCCCTCTCTCTCCCGCCAACTCCACTGCCCTGCTATACGCAGCCACGTTACGTCGTGACGCACCGTCACACTTGCTTTTAAACACCTTTGAATCACGAAATAAACTAAAGTAAATCATTATCAAATTGTCCGTGACCTTACATGACAAATAAAACAAAGCAGCTTGTAAATTATAACCCTTTAACACGCTTAATTTATCCGTGCTCTTTAGCACCTTGTAGTGAGCAAAAACGTAGTCCATTTTACTCGGCAAAACACCTTACAACAGAAATATTAAACATATATACATTTACAAATCAACCTTCAAAACCCACCTTGTTCCTCATCAACCAGGAGCTAAAACCATCACTGGTATTTAAGAAATTAACCAAAAAAGAATCGTAATATAACTATTCCTTTTTCACGGAACACACCTTGCTTCGACTTCCATGAAGTTTTCCCGCTACTGTGCGGTTTGCAACACTGGTTTACGGCAGCTTGTTGTTCTATGTTCCTTCAAAATAAAAGCCGTTCTTTCACAATAAAAGGCATCACTCGTCTTATACAGTTAAACAAGGAATAACATTTGTAACTAATAAATGGAATAAACGAAATATTAATACGGTCATTTAAACTCCCACCAAATCATTAGAGCTCAAATGGGAACCAAACGGAGTGATAATGATTTCCTAATGAAGAAATGACCTGTAACCGTTGACCTGTAAACATTACATTGTATGAAAACACAGTTTACATGACAGAATAAACCTTAAACTTCAGAATGTAATTAAACAGTCTCCAATAGCAAAACCAGTTTCTGCACTGGGCGTTCCACTACAGAAGGTTTACTGTAACATTGTCCTTTGTCCATCTTCCTTTCTCCAAAACGAAGCTTTACCTTTCTTACAAGTCCATCTTTGTCAGTTGTTGTGTCCATTACACGTGCTAATCTCCATTCATTGCGTGGCAAGTCATCCATTTTCTCCATCACAACATCTCCAACCTTCAAGTTTCTCCTTGGAGAGTGCCATTTCTGTCTTGTTGCGATGTTAGACAGATACTCCTTTTTCCAACGTGACCAAAACTGTTCTGATAAATACTGCACCTGCCGCCATCTTTTCCGTGCAAATGTGCGAAATGTGAATTTGCATTTTTACAGGGTGGTTCTGTAACACTCATTAATATTCATGAGAGAATATTACTGATTGGTCACTGAATGCCTTAAACCAGGGGAGCCCAAATCCAGTCCTGGAGGGCCAGAGTCCTGCACATTTTTGGGTTTCCCCTCATTTAACACACCTGATTCATCTCCTTGTGCTAATAACCACACAGCTCTTGAGCTGAATTATTTATGGTGGAACAGGGAAAGAGCTGAGCTACACAGGGCACCGGCCCCCCAGGACTGGATTTGGACACCCCTGCTTTAGGTAGAAGAAACAGGCAGCACAAGTCGATGTTAACTGGCCAATGAGGTAGTGCCCCTCTCATAAATATTAATCAGCCAGCCAATCGTGTAGGGCTTCACTCATGAATATTAAAAAGTTCTCCTGATCCACGGTGCTAAAAGAAATTAGCGCCCAGGACACACTGGATGTGCATCATGTGCGGCGGAAAATATCAAATTTCATTTCGGCGCCCATGTTAACAGATTAGAGCGGCCGCGTGCGCGAGATGCGGGGCTCACGCCTCGCGGTAGCGGCGCCGTATCTAGAGTCACGCGCGTGGTAAGCGGTTCGCTATGGAAGCGTATTGCATTCATCTGGGAAAAAAATCAAGTCTGTTTTTTCGAATTAATAAAATAATAATCCCGTTTTTCTGAGCAATATTTTTCTGTTTAATGAGGTAATGAGAACCTTTCTGTTTTTCATGATGCACGTCTCACTGTGTAGTTTAATCCGCTTTTTTTGATGGTTTGTAGACGGTATTATCATTAGTTTGCCGGCTTTGCGCGGCACCTATTCCGCCCCGCTCCACACTGCAGCGTTTCTCCCGGATCAGTAGATACAGTATGACATATGCTTCATGGAAATAAGCCGATGCATTTGAAATGCATTCAGACCGGCTTTGCTGTGACTAAAGACCATCTTTAGCAATCGCTGTAAATACTGAATCCTCATGGAGCGCAACTCCGGCGCCGGAAACAGCTTTTGTATCAGAATCCAGGTCCAAACTTTTATTAAATGTCACTTTAAATATGTAATAATATTACTTAAATATTCTGTTATTGATGGCCATTTTCATGCCGCACGCGCCGGAATTAGCAGTTAGAAGGAAAGACACTGACTTTAGTATTGATCTCTGGTGCCGTTTTGTGGTAAATATGCTTGTGATGAATATGTCTGATGAATATCGCTGCTTTGTAATTTTACTTCCCCGTAATTTCACTAATTAAGCTGTTAGTTTAGCTCGCTTCCCTCCGACATTTCCTGAGCTGTTTCATAAGCTTCAGTTCCCGCTTCGTTAGGGGAAGCTGTGCTGTTTTTATATCGTACAGAAACAGAAAGTACAGGCGGCCTGATGGGATTAATAATTCTTCCTCCTGCCTACAGACTGGACCCCAACACAGCAAACAGACGCCTGTCTCTGTCAGGGGGGAACAGGAAGGTGACAGAGGGGGCAGAGCGGCAGCCATATCCTGATCATCCAGAGAGATTTGACAGCCGCCCCCAAGTTCTGTGCAGAGAGAGTCTGACTGGCCGCTGTTACTGGGAGGCTGAGTGGGATGGATATGAAGCCTGGATAGGAGTGACTTATAAAGGAGTCATCAGGAGGAAAGGAGGGAGGGACTGTCTCCTTGGATACAATGACAAGTCATGGATTCTGTGCTGTTATACTGACAGTTACTCTGTCTGGCACAATAATAAAGAGACTCTCATACCCATACGGCCCTCAGGCTCCCGCAGAGTAGGAGTGTATCTGGACTGGGGGGCTGGTGCTCTGTCCTTCTACAGAGTCTTCTCTGATGGACTGACCCCCCTGCACAGATTCACCTCCTCATTCACTCAGTCCCTCTATCCAGGGTTTTGGGTTTATAGTGACTCCTCAGTGTCACTGTGACATGTTGCTGGTTCTCCTGGCAAAAAGGTGAAATCTCTGCTTTTTAACCTTTATAATCCTTTTCACTCTGAAAGTGTGTCATCTTCGCCATTTCAGAACCTCTGCTAAAATCATCCTAGTATTTGCAGCGACCGTCCAGTGCAGCCATGTATTTTTTGACTTGGCCACTAGCAGACCTCATACAGCTAGTCAATCTCGCACTGACTTTTTTAACCAATATATTTAATAATTTAATTGAGCTGTTGGTGAAATTTAGCAAAATCATGGAACGGCTGAGGTGCCCCTGAGGAGAAGTTTGGGAACTGATGTGGTGTTCATCTAGCCATCCAACTAGATATCAGTAACTTTTTAGAACACAGAAGAAATTATTACTAGTTTTTATTGTGTTACTCTTAATTTGCACACGTTCTAATGTTAAATTGTATTTTTTGTTCTAAGCCAAAGTACACTTGCTACCCAGATAAACAGCTTTAAACATTTCTTTGGACTGCCTAAGACTTTTGCACAGTACTGTATGTTTGACAAAAATAAATGCCTGTGTTCAGTGAGCTGATTAAACACGAAAAATATAGTATTATACATTTTCTCTCTGGCTAGAATATAACTAAATGTAATCACCCCTTACTTATGTGAAAAAATATTATGTGGTACCTTGGGCGGAGCTTAATTCTCCGCTTCTGACGTCATAAGAGGAAGTGGCTTATCCTTGATGCTGATTGGTCGAGGGTTTATGCCCATATATGGTATCAATACATGCTTATGCCACGTGTTGCAGATAGGGGGGTTTGGGAGATTAAACTTTAATAGAATAAAAATACATTACATGTATTTTATTAATGTGCTTTTTAAATTACGTTTTTAAGGTAAATAATAATAATAAAACATAGAACAGGATAATGGCAAGCTAGCGCATACACGTTCAGAGGGGGCGTCCGTCCGGCCCTGTGTTGTTAGTAAGCGCCGCGGCGTATTTTAAAAGAAAGCGCCCAAATGTTTTAAAAGAAGAAAGCACCAAGTGTGTTAAAGAAGAAAACCCTTAGTGTTATTTTAAAAGAAAAGCAGTGTGAATTTAAACAAACATGCCCGAAAGAAGCAGCAGAACAGCAAATTTAAACAAGCGAAAACAACAAACAAGCCCGTCGTTTTAAAAGAAGCGATCACTCATTACATTTAACCAACACGAAAGACTTTAGTTATATTTACCAGGTTTGAGAAAGCATGTAAGCGGCAAACTTTTAGAAGAAATAGGACGAAACGATCCTGGAGCTCCGACACATGCGACTGCCCTGTTTGAACAACGCGGGTCGGAATGGACGATCGCTAGTCCGGCGTTTGGCGCATGCGCACCCACGCCGACGCCCCTTTAAAAATGGCTACGCCGGCGGAGCGCCTGTTTTAGCAAATAAAACCCCTATAACCGTAATGTTTTTAAGTAATGAAGCACATTTCTGTCAATGTGAATAATAAAGTAAAGCGCTCTGAGCATTTTCGATAGCAATAATCAGGAAATAACGCGGTTAATTCTTGTTTAAACGAATGCATGCTCTCACTCTCGTGTGGCGCACGCGCGTAGATCCACACAGCATTTCCTTTATTGAGCCAGCTCGTTGCGTGAAGCTGCTGTCAAATGGCTACCAGGGGAAATTGTTGTCGTGAGGCGAACCGTTGGCCTGGATTGTGAGAAGCATGCCGCCATTCTGGCAGAATGCACACCAATTCTATATTTTATATGCTTATTTGTAAATAGTGTAAAATAATCTATTTCTAATTTAAATAAAAGTCGATCTCTAACCCCCCCCCCCCCCCCCCCCCGGATTGCTTAGCTACAATTAGCTAAATTTATCTACGTATGGTTAATCAAAAGGTATAACCAGAACTTGAAAAGATGTATGACAACACATGCTGATCTTTTATTTAAAATAAGCCTCTTTAACCTCATCGTTTTTAAGCAATGAAACTCTTTTCGGCTAATGTGTTATTTAAAATAAAACATCTTAAGCATCTCCACAACAACGCGTGGACATTAGTGGAGCTGGAAATTACAGCTTCTCGTACAAAAACCCAAACAACCCTATTCTATCAGGTTTTGGCTCCCCCCAATCAGCACTGGCCTCGGCCAAGGCCGCTGCTGAACTAACAACTCCCCCTGAAGGACAAGGCAGTGAGACTCTCTTGCATTCCTCTCCCCCGATCCCAAGGACTTACCGCTCCCTCCCCCCCATCCAACGCCTTCGCCGCTTCATACCCCCAGCGTGAACAGGCGGGTCTGTTGACTAGCGCCTACATGGCTGCAGGACCGGATGGCTGTCTGTCTCTGCTGGACTACCTCCACCACCCCTTTTCCCTCACCCGTTGCAAGTCGTGTCATTTTTATGTTGTTGTTTGTTGTGCTTATGTTGCTGAGGTGTTTTTTTCGGTTCCCACAATGTCCTCCCCACTGGAGTACAGTCTGGGGGCTGCTTTTTTATTCTCCTCCTCTCTCCTCATGTTACTCTGTTTCTTTTCTTCTCTTCTCTCCTCCCCTGTCTCCCGGCCGGTCTACCCCCTACTGTGATGTTGTATATGTAAGGTCGGGCGATGGCCTGTTTTTCGCTGGTACTTGTGGTATATTGCAACAGCAATAAAGGGTTTGAATCAAATCAAATCAAATCAAACAAGAATCAGGGAATAACGCTGGAGATCCTTGTTAAAATAACTCCATGTCGCGCTTGTGCGTGCAGCCACGATATCCACACACCGCTATCTGTCTTTTATTGAAAACAGGTGAGGCAAGTCGTTTTCGGAACTTTAAAGTGTGTATACAATAAGTAAACGTGTGTAAAGGAAGTATAAAACGTGTTATAAAGCACATAGCCAACATTAATTAATAAAGAATTTAAGCATAATAGCCCAGGCCTACAAGATAAAAGTATATGGCACCAAATTGGAATCAGTAGTCGTTAAAAGAATAAAATACATTATATGAATTTATCAATGCGACATTTTAAATACGTTTTAAGGGGTCATCGGACGCGTCGAGCTTTTCTAGCTAGAAAGGAGAGTCGGGCAGTTTTGAATGGTAAAAGCAGTAGTTGTGTATTGTTAACGGTTTATTTTTAACAAAATGTCCTATTTTATAACCGTAAAAACACAGCAATCCTGTTTTTAGGGGGGATTTATGCGTATTGCATGTCTAGACATGTCGATCAGCTAATGTCCGCGGCAGTGGGAAGCGCAAGAGCTTATGGAGCCGTGAGTGATACGCCTATGAGAAGGAAGCGTCAATTGACAAATTGACAAATTGTTGCAGAGTGCGTGTAACTTCTCGTTTAACCGCTGGTCCTGAGTGTGACAAGCAGACAGACAGCATTCACGCCCCGGCAGAATGCACATTACGTCTATTTGTTAATCAGTTTTATTCGTAAATAGTATAAAATAATATATGTCTAATGGAAATAAAAGTCGATGTCTAACACCACAGCTCTGGGACTCTAGCATAGCCCCGGGCGCCCCGCTGCGGGCCTGTGGGGCTGGATGAAGGATCTAACTTCAATTGCTTAATCAGCAGGGTAAAGTGCCGTAACTTAAACGGGGGTATGACAAATTAGTATAAAGTTTTAAGCCAATAAGATTTAATTAATAAAATAATTTAGTTGTATTTTGTTAGTTTTATTTTCAATAAAACACACCCAGCGCATTATTAATTTAATAGATGCAGGAACTAGTGAGCGGTATTTAGCTACGTACTTCAAAAACATTTTAAAAACTTTGTTAGACTAATACCTTAGTTATTTTAATAATTTAAGGGATAAAAACATTTGTTGTGTTTGTCAATGTGTTATTTTAAGTAAATGCGTTATTTTCCAACGCCAAAAGCCCTGTCATGTTTTAAGTGAGAAATGATATGGACTAGCAACTCTCTCTGGGGGGAGCAACCCCGGTTAGGTACTATTAAGCAGCATTTAGTGATACATGTTGTCATGTGTTGTGCGAGACGTATTAATAAATCTTATTCGTTTTGTATTTTAGATACAAGCTGGATCCAGTCACCAGCCAAACGGCCCGGCGCATCTTTGAGACGGCCACCAAGGACTTGAGTGACCAGAAGTCGTCCTTGGTGGCCGATTACCTCACGCATTCCACTGCAACGGCTGACAAGCACTACCGGATAAAAGTCATGGAATGTGGTGCTGGCCAATAAGCTGCTGAAGAAGCTGGCAGGTGACTCAAGGTAGGCATGTTTTCCGTTTGTCAACATTCACTTACCAACATCAAGACACAAAACCAAAGCCCTCACCACTGAACAATAACCGTAAAACTTTGTGTGTTTTTTTTTATCCCAGCGCTGACTCCGCAGAGGAAGGATCCAGCTGTTCTGCCCATGGCGCCGCACGGGATGCTGCCCTGGCGTCCAACCAGCAGATGGATCTCCAGGCAGCATTCCATCAGCTCCTTCGAATCCACCCCGTGACCCTGGATGGCGACATCCCAGACAAGACTGTAGGGACACAGGTCGGGCCAGTTTCAGCGACAGCTCTGAGTGCTGGCTGAAGGCCCAGATGAGGATGCGTGTCCAGCATGTCCTGAGTATTGTTTGTAGCACTAATTTTTAAAGCACTTTACTGATAAGCAATCCTATCTACATAGTCTTCCTAACAACAATTTGCTTTGTTCTTGACAGCACACTTTGGCAGACAGCAGCCCACCGAGTCCCGGGTCGACGCTTGGATAAATGTGAATGGCTGAAGAGTGCTGTAACTTTTTGGTTTGAAAAATAAGAAAAATTTGAATTACAAAATAAAATGTTCTTAGAAAGTAATTCCATGTAACCACTAGTCTTAAAATTAATTACATCCAACAGTACATTTTTTAGTGTAGGTAAGTAGATGGATCGATAAAATTAAATAATTATTACAAATCACAAATAACTATTACAGTCATGGCCAAAAATATTGGCACTTGTGTCAAAAAACACACCCCTTCTCCTAGAAAATTGTTGCAATTGGATAAATGTTACAATGTTTTCTCAAAATATAAAAAGAGATAATCTTCTGTTTTGCGTCTCATTACAAGCAAACTTGTTTTTTGTTTTTATGTCACTCTAGTATTTGATATCTAATTTTCAGTCTTCTGGCAATATAATCTGGTGAATGGGGAAAGACTTCCAGCAGGGGCTCCGGTTTCCTCCCACAGTCCAAAAGTGCGCAGGGTAGGTTAATTGGCAAATCTGAGTTGTGAGTGTTTGCGCCCTGCAGAGTGTTGACTCCTGCCCAGGGTTGGTTCCTGCCTACGCCTGTTGTTCCAAGGACAGGCTCCGGTCCCCCCCGCGACCTCAGTTTGGCTTGCTGTCTCCCCGCTTGGTTTTCTTTGGTTTACGTCTTCACTAGCCCCCTTGTTGCTTTGACTTGTGTGTAAGTTATGTATGTGTGATTGTATTGCTGCATAGGGAGTGACTGCTATTTTGTTTTGCAAGTGTGTGTTGGACTCTGTTTATTTGGTTAGGGAGTGAGGTGGAGTGTTTGTCTTTTGGTTTCCTTTTCTTTTGCACTTAGGTGAGATTAGCTGTGGGTCGCACTTGATAGTTGGGGATTTTGTTTGTTATTTTGGCTGTGGTCAGTCCCAAAGTCTTTTGCACTGGGTTATTTGTTCAGTGTCAGTATTATACATGGAAAAAAAATGAAAATACAAAAAATATCCCTTTGTCCACTGGTGTTCCCTTCTTGCCCTCACCCTGTTTGTCCCTTTATCCCATTCCCCTTTCCCGTGAATACTGTTACACTCCAACCCTAGACAGGATATCAAAACAGCATCTTACCTATCGTTTTAAAAGAGATGAGGGATATTAATCATTGACCTTTATCTTTGCTATTTCAGAAATCCGTATCTGCTACCTTGTGACTGGAAGTATACACTGTAAAAAAAAGGCAAAATTTGTCACAGTTTTAAACCATTTTACTACAGTATAATTATTTTTTTCCTCTTATGTTAAATGACAGAAAAGTTTTTATCAAAACTACATTGCATAACTGGCATCGTAGTACTGATTAGCACCGATTCAGGCATCCCGATGAACAAATATGAAATTCATTTAAACTGTGGTACCTTAAATCCGTCAAGTTACCCCGATAAGCCAGTAACCCTGATTCGTAGTACAGGCCACTGATCGGTGTAAACGTATTGTTTAAACGGCGCTGTTGCATTACCAGGGTGAGACGTTGACTTGTTGGTTAGCTATAAAAACAGACGTTAGTGCAACTCCACGTTAATGGTGCGGTCATCATGGCTTATAAATGCTTATTATCGTTCATCATTGTTTGTGTCAGTAACGATAACATAAACACGGGTAGGCACCAGGAGAACATCATTGGCTCTTGCATCGATTACTTTTCCCGTAACACCCTTTAGATTGTTTCCCTGAAGGGCAGCAAACCGACAATTTCGGTGTGATTGAGCTGATCACGTGTGCATGGGGAGGGAATGCGGACCACATGACCTTCCCGGCGAGCTCAGCGCATCCAGCATCGCTTCGCAAATACAATCAAAATGTTTTATCTTTATTCACACTTTCTATCTTTATTCATTATCTCTACGATCTCACTGCTGGACGAATGCCTGGCATTCAGAGCATTCTTTATTAGCCATTTGCCTTTGGATGCAGTTTATTTGCATGCCCCAAAGCTTCCAGGCATCAGTAATTGCTTCCCATGTTACTCCGGTCCTGGGGTCTTCTGTAACTGCCCTTTGGGATTACATATATTCAGCATATGCTTTTGTCCGAAGTGAGGAGAGTTTGGGGTCAGAGCACTTGGGTCTAAGGGACTTGCTCAAGGGCTTAACAATGTTACGATTACTCTGCCATGGGAGTTGAACCAACAACCAAACTGGCAGAGATGGCCAACCTGCTGAGCTCCACACCCGCTGACGATCTCCTTTTCCTGTCTGCTGCAGTCTCCATGGACCTGAGTCCAGAGAAGCACTCTGAACTTGAGGACATCCGGCTGAGGAAAGGAGCCCTTCTGCTGGAGATCCAGAGGCTATCACATTAACAATTACTGGTTGAAAAATGAATTGCTGTTAGTGTCTTAAATCATACTGCTGTAAAAGTAAAATTTACAAGAGAAATCAATATGCTTAGAATATGGGTTAAGATGGAAAATAATCCGTATTATTTGGGTTGTACAACTTTGTACTCCATAATTTTAATATTTTATCACGAAGCCTGAAGAGCAATATGAACTGTATCATGCTTTAAGTAAATTGTCTCATCCTTTATTTGACTAAAGTATATTTAACTTCTACAGAACTTTGCAGGCTCATCTAGGATGGAGAATTTCTGCTGCTGAGCGCATTAGAAGAGATTCTCAGAGGGAGATACGAGTCCTAGGTGCCTGACAGAGTTAGGACCGACTCCAATAATTCTGCACTGTCTCCCAGATTAGAGGAAAAAAATGTATTTTACTGAAAATTTCATTTATGAAATTTTACCTTAGACTTGGTCAGCAGCCATGTGGATAAATTTCAGAACTACAGACGGTCTGTGGGTTGGGGGGGACAAGCAGGTTGGCCGGTGGGGGCACGCGGAATGCTCCTGGGGGTGTGGTGGGTGTGCTTATATGATTTACAGGAGCCGAGGCTAACAAAGGCACTAATCTGCACAAACAGCCTCCTGTACGAAGTTTTACATGAAAAGGGGCCATGGGCTTGTTGGCGCCATGTTTCTTAGCAGACTGACTAATACAGCCAACTGGACCGTCTACCTCTTCAAAAACATCAAAATGGGGTCAAAATGGCCCCATCTGTGTTAATTTGCATCATTAATTATGGCATAAATCAATACATTCCAGATGAATTTTAAGGTAATTTCAACAAAAGCCTGTAATATCATTTTCGACCACCATGTGACACCACAAGCCGTTGGAAAACCACTAAGATGTCAATATGAGATTTGGCAGAACTGAAAATATGATGTTAAATGTATCACAGTGCAATAGTTTTAAAAATAAATCAATGACTTTGCATGACAATTTTATGTGTTTTGTCAAATAAAAAACCTGAAGTATCTGAACAATTTTATGTGTTTTGCCAAATAAAAAACCTGAAGTATTTGAACTTGAACTGATACTGAGCAAAATATTACCTCTTACTTATATGAAGGTTCGCATTATCTATGATGTAGAATAAAAGACACAAGTAAACAATCCATTTCTTTGTTTTAAAGAAACAGATTAGCTAAGAAAACCAATTCCCACCCTGTGGAATCAATGTGCATCAGCTGTTTGTGGCCACTGCCCCGTGCACAATCTGCCACTGAAGATCCACCGTGTGCTTCTCAATGGGGGGCTTGTACAGGGACCTCCAACATCCCCGCGGGGAAGATCCAGGCCTCAACAAACCTGACCACCTAGAATCCGCCAGTCCACTCAGTGCCCGAAAATGCAGCACTTTAACACAAGCCTGGTACAGACCTTTCTTAGACAAATCTCTAAGAGCCACCTGCTGAAGAGACACGAAAGAGAGCAGCAAACCCACCTCCTCCCGATGACCCTCTACAGCAGGAGGGAAAAATGGGGACTACTGCCTCCTCCCAACTCAAGCACATTCTTAGTTGCCTCTGGTAGCGTGCAGACAATGTCCTCCAAAGCTCTCTGAAGAAGTCTGGGGGAGGGGGAAACATTTCCGCATGTAGGGGGCCAGTGGCATTTAATTATTTACAGAAAATTCCATAGAGCCAATGTAGGAACCTGAGGTCAGTTTAACACAGGTCACTGTCCGTGGTGCTGAAACCTTTACTTGATGGGCTGGTCCCATCAAGCTGTAGACTCTGAGTCAGGCTACACAGGAACAACCACCATACAGCTTCCCGTGCTCACTCATCAGGAGTCCCTTAGCTGGGCTCAGTCGAAGTATCTCAGTGTATGGGGACACTCTCCCTTTCTGTAACAAAGCCTCCTAGCCTGTGATTCCAGATGGGTCAAGGCCTGACACAGCATATTCAACCCCCCCGCCTTTCCCCATTCATTACATATAACTATGGAAAAAAGTTAGAGACCATAGCACCAATTTTTGTTTCACTCAGTTCTCCTTTATGGGTATGGATCTGTGAATAATGTTTTTTTTTTCTTTTGCAAACTGCAGCCTGGTTCTTTCCTGCTTCTCATTAATGAAGGGCTTCTTCCTTGCTTTATGGGACTTCAGCCCTGCTTCTATGAGCCTGTTATGAACTGTCCTAGCAGTGCACCTCACACCTGCACTTAACGTTTCCACCAAGTACAGGTCACTTGAGGTCATGATTCATGAGGCACTGTCGGATAAGTGAACGGGCATCTCAAGCATTGGGAAGTCGTTTCCACCCTTTACCTGGCTGCTTTCTGGCCTTTCTCAGTGTCTCCCGTTTCACCATATAAGTACACTTGCGTACTTAGAACCTGGAAGCAACCTGACGCTCAGCGTACCTTTCTGCCAGCAAAACCAGCTTTAAACAAGCAGATTTTTTTTCCAGTATAGAGTGGTCTCAATTTAGACTTCCCATGTTAGAGCTGACAAAAGCAGCACCCTGACAAACCAGCAGCACCCTGACAAAGCTGCACCCTGACAAAGCAGCAGCAGCCTGACACTGACAAAGCAGCAGCAGCCTGACACTGACAAACCAGCAGCACCCTGACAAAGCAGCAGCCTGACACTGACAAAGCAGCAGCCTGACACTGACAAACCAGCAGCCCCCTGACAAACCAGCAGCAGCCTGACCCTGACAAACCAGCAGCAGCCTGACCCTGACAAACCAGCAGCAGCCTGACCCTGACAAAGCAGCAGCAGCCTGACCCTGACAAAGCAGCAGCAGCCTGACCCTGACAAAGCAGCAGCAGCCTGACCCTGACAAAGCAGCAGCAGCCTGACACTGACAAAGCAGCAGCAGCCTGACACTGACAAAGCAGCAGCCTGAGCCTGACAAACCAGCAGCCTGACAAACCAGCAGCCTGACCCTGACAAACCAGCAGCCTGACAAAGCAGCACCCTGACAAAGCAGCACCCTGACAAAGCAGCACCCTGACAAAGCAGCACCCTGACAAAGCAGCACCCTGACAAAGCAGCACCCTGACAAAGCAGCAGCCTGACAAACAAGCAGCAGCCTGACAAACAAGCAGCACCCTGACAAACAAGCAGCACCCTGACACTGACAGACAAAGCAGCAGCAGCCTGACACTGACAGACAAAGCAGCAGCAGCCTGACACTGACAGACAAAGCAGCAGCAGCCTGACACTGACAGACAAAGCAGCAGCAGCCTGACACTGACAGACAAAGCAGCAGCAGCCTGACACTGACAGACAAAGCAGCAGCAGCCTGACACTGACAGACAAAGCAGCAGCAGCCTGACACTGACAGACAAAGCAGCAGCAGCCTGACACTGACAGACAAAGCAGCAGCAGCCTGACACTGACAGACAAAGCAGCAGCAGCCTGACACTGACAGACAAAGCAGCAGCAGCCTGACACTGACAGACAAAGCAGCAGCAGCCTGACACTGACAAAGCAGCAGCAGCCTGACACTGACAAAGCAGCAGCAGCCTGACACTGACAAACCAGCAGCAGCCTGACACTGACAAACCAGCAGCAGCCTGACACTGACAAACCAGCAGCAGCCTGACAAACCAGCAGCAGCCTGACCCTGACAAACCAGCAGCAGCCTGACCCTGACAAACCAGCAGCAGCCTGACCCTGACAAACCAGCAGCAGCCTGACCCTGACAAACCAGCCTGACCCTGACAAACCAGCCTGACCCTGACAAACCAGCCTGACCCTGACAAACCAGCCTGACCCTGACAAACCAGCCTGACCCTGACAAACCAGCAGCAGCCTGACAAACCAGCAGCAGCCTGACAAAGCAGCAGCCTGACAAAGCAGCAGCAGCCTGACAAACAAGCAGCAGCCTGACAAACAAGCAGCAGCCTGACAAACAAGCAGCAGCCTGACAAACAAGCAGCAGCCTGACAAACAAGCAGCAGCCTGACAAACAAGCAGCAGCCTGACAAACAAGCAGCAGCCTGACAAACCAGCAGCAGCCTGACAAACCAGCAGCAGCCTGACCCTGACAAACCAGCAGCAGCCTGACCCTGACAAACCAGCAGCAGCCTGACCCTGACAAACCAGCAGCAGCCTGACCCTGACAAACCAGCAGCAGCCTGACCCTGACAAACCAGCAGCAGCCTGACCCTGACAAACCAGCAGCAGCCTGACCCTGACAAACCAGCAGCAGCCTGACCCTGACAAACCAGCAGCAGCCTGACACTGACAAACCAGCAGCAGCCTGACAAACCAGCAGCAGCCTGACAAACCAGCAGCAGCCTGACAAACCAGCAGCAGCCTGACAAACCAGCAGCAGCCTGACAAACCAGCAGCAGCCTGACACTGACAAACCAGCAGCAGCCTGACACTGACAAACCAGCAGCAGCCTGACACTGACAAACCAGCAGCAGCCTGACACTGACAAACCAGCAGCAGCCTGACACTGACAAACCAGCAGCAGCCTGACACTGACAAACCAGCAGCAGCCTGACACTGACAAACCAGCAGCAGCCTGACACTGACAAACCAGCAGCCCCCTGACAAACCAGCAGCACCCTGACAAACCAGCAGCACCCTGACAAACCAGCAGCACCCTGACAAACCAGCAGCACCCTGACAAACCAGCAGCACCCTGACAAACCAGCAGCACCCTGACAAACCAGCAGCACCCTGACAAACCAGCAGCACCCTGACAAAGCAGCAGCACCCTGACAAAGCAGCAGCCTGACCCTGACAAAGCAGCAGCCTGACAAAGCAGCACCCTGACAAAGCAGCACCCTGACAAAGCAGCACCCTGACAAAGCAGCACCCTGACAAAGCAGCAGCAGCCTGACACTGACAAACCAGCAGCCTGACACTGACAAACCAGCAGCCTGACCCTGACAAACCAGCAGCCTGACCCTGACAAACCAGCAGCAGCCTGACCCTGACAAACCAGCAGCAGCCTGACCCTGACAAACCAGCAGCAGCCTGACCCTGACAAACCAGCAGCAGCCTGACCCTGACAAAGCAGCAGCACCCTGACAAAGCAGCAGCAGCCTGACAAAGCAGCAGCAGCCTGACAAAGCAGCAGCAGCCTGACAAAGCAGCAGCAGCCTGACAAAGCAGCAGCAGCCTGACAAAGCAGCAGCAGCCTGACAAAGCAGCAGCAGCCTGACACTGACAAACCAGCAGCAGCCTGACACTGACAAACCAGCAGCAGCCTGACACTGACAAACCAGCAGCAGCCTGACACTGACAAACCAGCAGCAGCCTGACACTGACAAACCAGCAGCAGCCTGACACTGACAAACCAGCAGCAGCCTGACACTGACAAACCAGCAGCAGCCTGACACTGACAAACCAGCAGCACCCTGACACTGACAAACCAGCAGCCTGACACTGACAAAGCAGCAGCAGCCTGACACTGACAAAGCAGCAGCAGCCTGACACTGACAAAGCAGCAGCAGCCTGACACTGACAAACCAGCAGCAGCCTGACACTGACAAACCAGCAGCAGCCTGACCCTGACAAACCAGCAGCAGCCTGACCCTGACAAACCAGCAGCAGCCTGACCCTGACAAACCAGCAGCAGCCTGACCCTGACAAACCAGCAGCAGCCTGACACTGACAAACCAGCAGCAGCCTGACACTGACAAACCAGCAGCACCCTGACACTGACAAACCAGCAGCAGCCTGACACTGACAAACCAGCAGCAGCCTGACCCTGACAAACCAGCAGCAGCCTGACACTGACAAACCAGCAGCAGCCTGACACTGACAAACCAGCAGCAGCCTGACAAACCAGCAGCAGCCTGACCCTGACAAAGCAGCAGCCTGACAAACCAGCAGCAGCCTGACAAACCAGCAGCAGCCTGACAAACCAGCAGCAGCCTGACAAACCAGCAGCAGCCTGACAAACCAGCAGCAGCCTGACAAACCAGCAGCAGCCTGACAAACCAGCAGCAGCCTGACAAACCAGCAGCAGCCTGACAAACCAGCAGCAGCCTGACAAACCAGCAGCAGCCTGACAAACCAGCAGCAGCCTGACAAAGCAGCAGCCTGACAAAGCAGCAGCCTGACAAAGCAGCAGCACGACCCTGACAAAGCAGCAGCACGACCCTGACAAACCAGCAGCACGACCCTGACAAACCAGCAGCCTGACAAACCAGCAGCCTGACAAACCAGCAGCACGACCCTGACAAACCAGCAGCCTGACAAACCAGCAGCCTGACAAACCAGCAGCCTGACAAAGCAGCAGCCTGACAAAGCAGCAGCCTGACAAAGCAGCAGCCTGACAAAGCAGCAGCCTGACAAAGCAGCAGCCTGACAAAGCAGCACCCTGACAAAGCAGCACCCCGACAAAGCAGCACCCCGACAAAGCAGCACCCTGACAAAGCAGCAGCCTGACAAAGCAGCAGCAGCCTGACAAAGCAGCATCAGCCTGACAAAGCAGCATCAGCCTGACAAACCAGCATCAGCCTGACAAACCAGCATCAGCCTGACAAAGCATCAGCCTGACAAACCAGCATCAGCCTGACAAACCAGCATCAGCCTGACAAACCAGCATCAGCCTGACAAACCAGCATCAGCCTGACAAACCAGCATCAGCCTGACAAACCAGCATCAGCCTGACAAACCAGCATCAGCCTGACAAACCAGCAGCAGCCTGACAAACCAGCATCAGCCTGACAAACCAGCAGCAGCCTGACAAACCAGCATCAGCCTGACACTGACAAAGCAGCAGCAGCCTGACACGGACAAAGCAGCAGCAGCCTGACACGGACAAAGCAGCAGCAGCCTGACCCGGACAAAGCAGCAGCAGCCTGACAAAGCAGCAGCAGCCTGACAAAGCAGCAGCAGCCTGACAAAGCAGCAGCAGCCTGACAAACCAGCAGCACCCTGACAAACCAGCAGCACCCTGACAAACCAGCAGCACCCTGACAAACCAGCAGCACCCTGACAAACCAGCAGCACCCTGACAAACCAGCAGCCTGACACTGACAAACCAGCAGCCTGACACTGACAAACCAGCAGCCTGACAAACCAGCAGCCTGACAAACCAGCAGCCTGACAAACCAGCAGCCTGACAAACCAGCAGCCTGACAAACCAGCAGCCTGACAAACCAGCAGCCTGACAAACCAGCAGCCTGACAAACCAGCAGCCTGACAAACCAGCAGCCTGACAAACCAGCAGCCTGACACACCAGCAGCCTGACACAGACAAACCAGCAGCACCCTGACAAACCAGCAGCACCCTGACAAACCAGCAGCACCCTGACAAAGCAGCAGCCTGACCCTGACAAAGCAGCAGCCTGACCCTGACAAAGCAGCAGCCTGACCCTGACAAAGCAGCAGCCTGACAAACCAGCAGCCTGACAAAGCAGCAGCAGCCTGACAAAGCAGCAGCAGCCTGACAAAGCAGCAGCAGCCTGACAAAGCAGCAGCAGCCTGACAAAGCAGCAGCAGCCTGACAAAGCAGCAGCAGCAGCCTGACAAAGCAGCAGCAGCAGCCTGACAAAGCAGCAGCAGCAGCCTGACAAAGCAGCAGCAGCCTGACAAAGCAGCAGCAGCCTGACAAAGCAGCAGCAGCCTGACAAAGCAGCAGCAGCCTGACAAACCAGCAGCCTGACAAACCAGCAGCCTGACACTGACAAACCAGCAGCCTGACACTGACAAACCAGCAGCCTGACCCTGACAAACCAGCAGCCTGACCCTGACAAACCAGCAGCCTGACCCTGACAAACCAGCAGCCTGACCCTGACAAACCAGCAGCAGCCTGACCCTGACAAACCAGCAGCAGCCTGACCCTGACAAACCAGCAGCAGCCTGACCCTGACAAACCAGCAGCAGCCTGACCCTGACAAACCAGCAGCAGCCTGACAAACCAGCAGCAGCCTGACAAACCAGCAGCCTGACAAACCAGCAGCCTGACAAACCAGCAGCCTGACAAACCAGCAGCCTGACAAACCAGCAGCCTGACAAACCAGCAGCCTGACAAACCAGCAGCCTGACAAACCAGCGACCTCTTATGAGATTGAGACAGATTTCGGAGAGAGCCAAAATTATGTCGTTAGATGGGTCAGCCGTAAGAATCTTTTTACGTTTCACCCCCCTCGTCCTCTGTAAAACTTTAAGGGTCGGCAGGTGTTTCCTGAGATGTTCGGACATAGCTTAGTAGTGATAAATCAATGGCTCGCCGGTAGAAAGACGATGGGTAACGACCCCGGTAATAATCCGGTCCTGAGTCGGAACTCTTCTGGGCACGTGGCTCTCAAATCGACCAATAAATAGCCGTGCGCGGGCCCTGTGGCCTCATGGTAGGCATCTAGAAAAAACTTTTTCTGCCAAGGAAACATTTGCTGAGCTAATACTTTGATTTGCATTCTGTCTCGCACATTCTTAAACAGACAATAATAAGTCGTATTTAGGGCTATAGTCCTGCTGTACTTGCCCTGGTGAAATACGTTCTGCACCAGGTAGATGACCGAGATTTGACGGTGATGTCTGAACCTCGTGAAAGCTTCTGCCACGAGTTTGTTTTCGGACGTGCTGTCCATCAAATCATCGATGATTATCAAGGAGCCTGAGGGGAAGCGCTCCTCATCCTCCCAGCTTTTGGGAAGCCCTTGTATAAATTCAATTTCGCTGATCCGATCGCGTAGTTCATCATAAAGCGGCTGATGGGAAGCGAAACACCACACAATTTTTTTAACGGGGCCCCCTATGAAACAGTGACTCTGATTTAAAAGCATTTCTTTAGTGAAATAGGTTTTCCCCGAAGAACTTGCCCCTGCGATTATAGCCGTAAACGGGAGTTCTAAACGGTGATCAAAGTCGACCTCTCTCACGCCGCTACCCATCATTTTGCAAAAAAAAAAAAAACACACTGACGAAACGGTAAATACTGCCCTAATCTTTTAAATCTTTCCGAGGACACACACACACACACACACACACACACGTGCAAACCACTGCTGGAGGGGTGTCAGCTTTCACAGACACAGAGTGCATGGGTAAGTTTTTAATAAAAACTCTTGTGATAAATGTACAAAACATTTCAGTACACAAGTTTGAAAATAAAAAACATCTTACTAGGAACATTTTAAAAACATCTTAAAACATCTTTCATTTTTAAAAACATCTTTGGAAAAAACTTTTCATTTTTAAAAACATCTTACTATGAACATTTTAAAAACATCATACTATGATCATTTTAAAAACATCTTTGTAAAAAACTTTTCATTTTTAAAAACATCTTACTAGGAACATTTCTCAGTTTAAAACATTTGTACATCTTACTTTGATTTTAAAAAACATCTTTGAAAAAAACTTTTCATTTTAAAACAAATGAACATCTTTGATTTTTAGAAAAAACTTTAAAAGCCCTTTTGCGATGCTGCTAGTTTTACATTTCAGTAACCAAAAGGCAGAGTTTCCCCGCTAGCCAGCAATCTGCGTTTGTCGTAGACGACCCTGACCTTTTTATCTAGAGGCCTATTAAACAGGCGAAAGCTTTTCATGTCGCGTTCGATTTTGTTGTACTGCGTCATTATAGCGGGGTTATTCCTACAACCTCCGATGTAGTTTTCAATCAATCCGATCATACTGTCAAAGTTTACCTTTTGACAGGTTTCGTAATTTAGAGTTATACCCTTACATTTCATTTGTGTTTTCCCGTTGTTGAGTCGGTAACAGTAACTTTTTGGTCCCAGCGCACCCCACGAAGCAATGTATTCGTCGGGGGCTAATTCGGACGTCAGCTCGCCCAGGTAATTGCCTAAGGTCGGGTCATATTCACCAGGCCTGCTTATGTACACGATGCTGTCGGTGTCGTGATACAGCACCCTCCGCCCCAATCTTTCCAGTTCTTTGTAAAGCGTCAACCGACCCCACGCGGTAGTTTGACACGCTATGAATATGTTAGTCTTTCCCGGCGGCACTTTGTAGGAAGACTTGAAACGCCAGCGGATGAGGGCGACCTCGTCGTTGACAAACGCGAAGCTGGAAATCTCGTACAGGTCCGAGCAGAAAAAATTAAAAAATTCCCCCGGGTCAGACACTATACATGTCTGGAGCATGTTGCTCCTCTGCGCCAGTTTACCCCACAGAGAGTTAAGCAGAAGTTTGGACACTTGCCGCTTCCCTTCATTAGACACTATCTGATCGGGCTCCAATTCGATCCCCTCACGCTCGAGATAGTTTTTTATGTACTCCCTGCGACCCACGTCATCGGTCGCGTCGTCGGGGTAGCCCGAAGCCTGCTGCTTCACTTTGAGAAAGGTTTTAATGTAATCTCTAAACAGGTCGCCGCTGGTCTGGGGAAAATGCCACACTTCGTGAATTTTAACGAGCGAGTACCCCCTGTCTAAAGCCAGATTTAGCTCCGCAGTTACCCACACGCCTATCAATGCCCGCTCTGCGTCGGAATGCCCGCACGCCCCCTCCTGTCTGTTCTCGATCGCGCACGTCCTGCACAGTGTAAACACCAGTTTCCCATTTGGCAGTCTGCTGGGTAGGACGGGGAAAAACAGCTCGCGCGGGGTGTTGACCGTGGCTTTGATCAGGCCAAAGTATTCATTCAGAGGCTTAAAATTCGAATGAATGATTTCCGGGTGCCCCACGGGGAATTCACATTTAGCCAGAGTGTACGGGTACAGCGACGTGAAATCCACGTAGCGGACGCGCTCTTGCCCCGTGACGTCGTAACGCAGGCGAATGGCCGACGTCCGACCCCCAAAAAGCGCTTCTCGCGGCCTTAGGGGCTCAGGGGGCTCAAAGTCTGACAGGAAACGCTGTACCTGTGGGTCGTGAGTTTTAGCGTGAGCCCATTCGTGTTCCCAGATGGATTCCACGTTCATATTAAACTCTTGGCGCAACGACTCGAGTTTTTCCCTTGTTTTAACGTACAGGGCACCGAAGCTCTCGCGGGTCAGGGGGCAGATATCGTGTTCGTTGTTGCAGGTAGGACAGCCGTGAAACTGACAGCCTAGAAACTCGAAAGCCCATTTCTCCCCCTCAATCTCGGCGTATCCGTCTAAGTGAAAGCGCCCCACACTCACTTCACCCCCGCGCAGCGCGTGTCGAATTTCGATGCCGCGCGCGCGCCCGATGAATTCCAGCCACTGGATGGACACGCTCGAATAACTTTTGTATTGCCTCCTGTAATCCCATACATCCGGGATCGCGATCGTATCTCTGGGCAGGAAATTTGTCCTGTAAACTAGCAACGCGGCCGAAGCGATGGTGGCCGCGGAGAAGGGATCGCAACCCGTGAGCGTTTTAAACTCCCGCAGGAAGCGCAAGCAGCCCTCTCTCAGAATCTCCACGTCGTTCTTACAGTAAGCGATCATCTCTTTGTGAAAATTAAAGGTCTGGTGCTTTACAGCGTCGTACCATTGATAAAACTTGTCGCGTTCTTTGGTGGACATTTGATCGGGCCCAAATTGATCGGGAGGGGGGTAGGGTCCCACGTAACTAAAGTTTTCCACGTCTGTGAAATGATGCGGAAAATAGCCTTTTCGCATCTGAGTCGAGCATCCCATCGCATCGGGGATTTTTCTCAACGGCATGCTTAGAAAGGAGTGACTGTCGATGTACCTCTGCTCAAACAGGCTGTCCAGGATGAGAATGATTTTATTCCCCTGCGATACCACACGCGGTTCCACGCCTTCCTTCACCATCGCGTTCAGTATGATGTAATTATCGAATGCCTTACCGTAGTGACTAATGAAACAGACGCCTCTATAACAGGGCGCCCTGAAATGTCTGAGAAACTGTAGCGCGCAGTTGGGCCCCTCGGCGGTCATTGTCTCGTTCTGATCGGAGATGGCGCAGACGTACACCGGGATATGGGTACCCGACCTCTGAGATGTTTCAAAGTCAAAAAACACATATTCGGTGGCCTTTTTATGCCCCTCACCCCTTTCGGCCCGTTCCCCTATGTTAGGCTTCTCGGGTGGATTTAGATAGCAGAGATGTGGGGTGGATATGTCTGACACGGCCGTGTGGAGTTTAGCGTCGCAGATATTACATTTTTCTGCTTTACACGAGTGCGGTTTTGGGTTCTCGGGAGTGAGGTAGTATCTGAGCCCGCAGGCTTTGCATTTTCTGAACAAAAAGCGAGCTCCCCCCTAACTGGGCAGACCCTAGGCGTACGGTGGCGCTCAAAGCAGGTGTCATTTAAACATCTGAAATTACAACGCTCACATAGTATCGCCGGTGTGCTTTCACCTTCTCTGCAATTAGTCTGACAGACGCTACAAAATTTTTCGCATTGATGAGAGTGAGGCGAATCGTACCCTTTGAAACAGCTCGGGCAAACGTACCCCACGCCTAAGAAGCCCTTTACGCTTTTAATGCCGTAAAAATGCTGATTGTGTAAAAAGAAATACACCGCCCGTCTACCGTCGCTAGGCGTGGGTGTCTGGTAAATTTGGAGATTGTTTGAATAAGGTTGTTGATAATACACCACTGCTTTGCAATCAATGATTTTCTCGAAATTGATAATGTCATTCAAAGCGACTGCGTGATCGGGGGTGAATCCCGCTTTCTCCTGTAACTCCAGGCCGAGCTTTTCAGCCTCGGCGTCAGTAAAGTTTTCGTGCAGCAGATGCGCCAAGTTTATGGCGAAACACGCGTTGGTGTTGTTATTAATGATAAACATGTGTCTGGCTTTTTTAGAAATTATTTCTGAAGCTAACATGGTCTGTAGTTTACGTTTGTTCCCGCCGCCGCGTGGGATATTTATTACGTCTACGATTACTTCTAGGTTGGAATCGTTTAAAATCTCTTGATTAGACTGTACCAGGCGATCCAGCAGCTGCTGCAAGTCTGTCAGCTCCCCCACCCCATACCGTACAATTTGCGACAGCTCGTCGTTTAAAAAGTCAGCGCGCAGGGTGACCTGTATATAGGCTCCCCATACGGCGTAAGGAATCGCCTCATTCACAATATTTTGAAACCCCTCGATTACATTTTCATAGTACTCGCGGAAATTGCCTTCGTTTCTAGGTCGCGGGATATTTAGAATCCGCCTAATCTGTACGTTATTGAATCTGCGGCGATGAAGGACCCCGTCAGGCTGGGGATCCACGTCACCGACGGCACCGCCACCTTCCTGTTGAACATTTTCAAATTGTCCCAGCCCAAATTCATTTTCAATCTCCTCAGCATCGAGAAGAAATTCCACGTCTGACAAGGCCTCCCACAATTCAGAATCCGCGGGGGACCATGCGACCTCGTCGGTGGGGGGTAGCCCCGCTTCTGCTTCAGAACCCCTTTCATTTAACATGCTTGTTAATGTCTCTAAGGATGGGAGAAAACAGGGGTCCTGGGCCAGTGTTTCAGCAGACGCCGCTGGTGGCGAGTCGTGTTGAGCAGAGTAATCCGCATCATTTTCATTATTAGCATTGTTGATAATGGCTATTTCATTTAATAAGGCTTCGGGTATAGCCGCTGGGGGTGTTGCTCCGTCCATACCTGTTGATTCTCTCGCAGATTTTCTCTTGACCGGTCGGCGTAGTCTCTCTCTCTCTCTCGTACATAGAAAAAAAAAAAAAAGAGAATACCTATTATTAGAATGTTATTTTTTAATTGAATAGCATTTTTATAACAGGAATAAAAGAAATAATATACTTACCGGGTAAGGTCTCGATGAAACTTGTGGTTCTTTGGCTGGTACAAACTTTGGTAAGGAGGAAAAGGCCCCCCGCTCGACGTAATACAATTTAATTGTCTCTGTCACCCCATATCTGCACGGTCATGTATGACAAACAAAACTATAAACAGAATTTACTGGCGGGCAAATTGTCAGACTTGATGTATGACCAGGTGGTACGGCCTTGATGATGCTACTCGTGCCTGTGTAAGAAAATTATCTGTAATTTGGGACGTATGTGAAAACAAAACTTTAAACAGAATTTACTGGAGGGCAAAAGTGTCAGACTCGATGTATGGCCCGCGTGGCCGGGTAGGGGGGCGCCTCGATGGCCAGGTGGCACGGCCCTGCAGAATTTACTGGCGGACAAATTGACAGACTCGATGTATGTCTCGACTTATGACCTTTACAAATTGGCGCCATACGCCGATGTGATACAAACGCTCGCGTGAGGAAAAAACACACGGTCAAAACTAGCGCCGAGCGTTTTTATTGGACGATAGACCCTGCACCTCCTCCTCTCATTCTTTGCTCCAACTTTACCATTTTATCCCACAGTCTCTCACAGTTTCTCTCAGACTCGCGCAGCAGCACGCCTCTCAGCTCTCCCGCATCGCTCTCTCCGAGGATTATCCAAAGCCGTGCGGACCTTTCCGCGCTACCGCACCAGTATGTGAATAAGTCCTTTGCTGATTCTCCGAAGCCCGGGGACCTTACCACGCTACCGCACACCGTACGCTCGCGCTCCATCAGGTAACCCAGCCACGCTCACTCCCGCCCGCGCCCCACAAAATAATAATAATAATAACTTATTCAAATAACACACGCTCATAAGCACTCTCATCAATATCATTTTTAAAATAATACACACTCATAAGCACTCTCCTCAATATCATTTTAAAATAATAAACATTTAAAATAAGCATTTAAAATAATAAATAATTAAATCCAAATACCATTGCATCACTAACACAACCAACCCATGCCCCCTAAGCCACAATCATTTAAAATAATAAATAAATAATTAAATACAAATACCATTGCAGCAGTTACACAACCAACCCCCGGGGAAGAAGACAAAAAAAAATATTTAAATAAATAATTAAATCCACATGCTATTGCGTCAGTTACACAACCAAGCTCAACCCACTACAACATAAGCTCCGCCCACTGAACTTTTGAACGTGACCTTTGACCCGACCTGTCATTTTGACGAAAGCGGTATTGCATCTCTCTCTCATGTAACCACTAGTCTTAAAATTAATTACATCCAACAGTACATTTTTTAGTGTAGGTAAGTAGATGGATCGATAAAATTAAATAATTATTACAAATCACAAATAACTATTACAGTCATGGCCAAAAATATTGGCACTTGTGTCAAAAAACACACCCCTTCTCCTAGAAAATTGTTGCAATTACAGATGCTTTGCTATTGTCATATTAATTTCTCTTGTTGGCACTTGAAGAAAACAAAAAGAGGAAGAAGGAATAACAGGAATCGGAGACATTCCACGCAAAAGGGCACCTGTCCTTCTCATATTGTCTCAAAAACCCAAAGCCAGTCAGAGTGGTCTGGTGGTGGTTGTACACGCAAATAGGCCATTTGATCCATGCTGATCTTAGTCTTTCTCATGATGGTGGGTAAATCTGGGGTGGCTCTTGTGGTCCTCATATGAGGTCTTTGGTGCACATTAAGTGAAGCAGATACAGGCCACCCATTGTGTACCTCTGTGCCATTTAAATGGGCTTGCAATCTGAAGAGGTCTGAGGGCACAGTGATTTAACACTGGTCCACTTTTTCTTATGGCCTTGAGCCAGGTCATGACAATATCTTGTGTAGCACTAATGACGTAATGGCATCTGCTCATGTTATCTCATAACTTGAAGCTGTTTGTGCAGCACAACCCACACGGCACCAACAAGACATTGAGAACAATCCCAGCAGCCCTCGGCTCTCTTACCCAATGCTGTTATAAGGGGACCAAACTTCTTTAAATTTCGCTTTCACAGTGGCTTTTGAAAAAAATAAGCAAATCACGCAATGCTATTGAAATTATTAAAACATAGAGATTAACAGTCAGATATGTTTTGTGATTTTAAATGATGAAGTAATATATTGGATATAACATGAATGTATTTCTTATTTCTTTTTTTTTGGGTTTTCTGTGGTGAGAAATGAAAGCTACAGGCATGTAAATATTGCTTCCTGTAGTAACTTGTAAAATGTTCCTCATTGTTAACAATCACATTACATGTGAAGGTGTCAGTCAGTGGAAACGCATAGTGAGGCACGCTGGCCAACCATTGTATTCATTCAGGACCAGCCCATCAAGTAAAGGTTTCAGCACCACGGACAGTGACCTGTGTTAAACTGACCTCAGGTTCCTACATTGGCTCTATGGAATTTTCTGTAAATAATGAAATGCCACTGGCCCCCTACATGCGGAAATGTTTCCCCCTCCCCCAGACTTCTTCAGAGAGCTTTGGAGGACATTGTCTGCACGCTACCAGAGGCAACTAAGAATGTGCTTGAGTTGGGAGGAGGCAGTAGTCCCCATTTTTCCCTCCTGCTGTAGAGGGTCATCGGGAGGAGGTGGGTTTGCTGCTCTCTTTCGTGTCTCCTCAGCAGGTGGCTCTTAGAGATTTGTCTGAGAAAGGTCTGTTCCAGGTTTGTGTTAAAGTGCTGCATTTTCGGGCACTGAGTGGACTGGCAGATTCTAGGTGGTCAGGTTTGTTGAGGCCTGGATCTTCCCCGCAGGGATGTTGGAGGTCCCTGTACAAGCCCCCCATTGAGAAGCACACGGTGGATCTTCAGTGGCAGATTGTACACGGGGCAGTGGCCACAAATATGCTTATTATCGTTCATCATTGTTTGTGTCAGTAACGATAACATAAACACGGGTAGGCACCAGGAGAACATCATTGGCTCTTGCATCGATTACTTTTCCCGTAACACCCTTTAGATTGTTTCCCTGAAGGGCAGCAAACCGACAATTTCGGTGTGATTGAGCTGATCACGTGTGCATGGGGAGGGAATGCGGACCACATGACCTTCCCGGCGAGCTCAGCGCATCCAGCATCGCTTCGCAAATACTGCGATTATTGCTATCGAAAATGCTCAGAGCGCTTTACTTTATTATTCACATTGACAGAAATGTGCTTCATTACTTAAAATCATTACGGTTATAGGGGTTTTATTTGCTAAAACAGGCGCTCCGCCGGCGTAGCCATTTTTAAAGGGGCGTCGGCGTGGGTGCGCATGCGCCAAACGCCGGACTAGCGATCGTCCATTCCGACCCGCGTTGTTCAAACAGGGCAGTCGCATGTGTCGGAGCTCCAGGATCGTTTCGTCCTATTTCTTCTAAAAGTTTGCCGCTTACATGCTTTCTCAAACCTGGTAAATATAACTAAAGTCTTTCGTGTTGGTTAAATGTAATGAGTGATCGCTTCTTTTAAAACGACGGGCTTGTTTGTTGTTTTCGCTTGTTTAAATTTGCTGTTCTGCTGCTTCTTTCGGGCATGTTTGTTTAAATTCACACTGCTTTTCTTTTAAAATAACACTAAGGGTTTTCTTCTTTAACACACTTGGTGCTTTCTTCTTTTAAAACATTTGGGCGCTTTCTTTTAAAATACGCCGCGGCGCTTACTAACAACACAGGGCCGGACGGACGCCCCCTCTGAACGTGTATGCGCTAGCTTGCCATTATCCTGTTCTATGTTTTATTATTATTATTTACCTTAAAAACGTAATTAAAAAAGCACATTAATAAAATACATGTAATGTATTTTTATTCTATTAAAGTTTAATCTCCCAAACCCCCCTATCTGCAACACGTGGCATAAGCATGTATTGATACCATATATGGGCATAAACCCTCGACCAATCAGCATCAAGGATAAGCCACTTCCTCTTATGACGTCAGAAGCGGAGAATTAAGCTCCGCCCAAGGTACCACATAATATTTTTTCACATAAATATATAAAATGTACATATACAGGGGAGAGGGAAAGCCCCCCCCCCCAATCAGGATTACATTTAGTTATATTCTAGCCAGAGAGAAAATGTATAATACTATATTTTTCGTGTTTAATCAGCTCACTGAACACAGGCATTTATTTTTGTCAAACATACAGTACTGTGCAAAAGTCTTAGGCAGTCCAAAGAAATGTTTAAAGCTGTTTATCTGGGTAGCAAGTGTACTTTGGCTTAGAACAAAAAATACAATTTAACATTAGAACGTGTGCAAATTAAGAGTAACACAATAAAAACTAGTAATAATTTCTTCTGTGTTCTAAAAAGTTACTGATATCTAGTTGGATGGCTAGATGAACACCACATCAGTTCCCAAACTTCTCCTCAGGGGCACCTCAGCCGTTCCATGATTTTGCTAAATTTCACCAACAGCTCAATTAAATTATTAAATATATTGGTTAAAAAAGTCAGTGCGAGATTGACTAGCTGTATGAGGTCTGCTAGTGGCCAAGTCAAAAAATACATGGCTGCACTGGACGGTCGCTGCAAATACTAGGATGATTTTAGCAGAGGTTCTGAAATGGCGAAGATGACACACTTTCAGAGTGAAAAGGATTATAAAGGTTAAAAAGCAGAGATTTCACCTTTTTGCCAGGAGAACCAGCAACATGTCACAGTGACACTGAGGAGTCACTATAAACCCAAAACCCTGGATAGAGGGACTGAGTGAATGAGGAGGTGAATCTGTGCAGGGGGGTCAGTCCATCAGAGAAGACTCTGTAGAAGGACAGAGCACCAGCCCCCCAGTCCAGATACACTCCTACTCTGCGGGAGCCTGAGGGCCGTATGGGTATGAGAGTCTCTTTATTATTGTGCCAGACAGAGTAACTGTCAGTATAACAGCACAGAATCCATGACTTGTCATTGTATCCAAGGAGACAGTCCCTCCCCCCTTTCCTCCTGATCCCTTTATAAGTCACTCCTATCCAGGCTTCATATCCATCCCACTCAGCCTCCCAGTAACAGCGGCCAGTCAGACTCTCTCTGCACAGAACTTGGGGGCGGCTGTCAAATCTCTCTGGATGATCAGGATATGGCTGCCGCTCTGCCCCCTCTGTCACCTTCCTGTTCCCCCCTGACAGAGACAGGCGTCTGTTTGCTGTGTTGGGGTCCAGCGTCAGCTGGCAGGAGTCTGTAGGCAGGAGGAAGAATTATTAATCCCATCAGGCCGCCTGTACTTTATGTTTCTGTACGATATAAAAACAGCACAGCTTCCCCTAACGAAGCGGGAACTGAAGCTTATGAAACAGCTCAGGAAATGTCGGAGGGAAGCGAGCTAAACTAACAGCTTAATTAGTGAAATTACGGGGAAGTAAAATTACAAAGCAGCGATATTCATCAGACATATTCATCACAAGCATATTTACCACAAAACGGCACCAGAGATCAATACTAAAGTCAGTGTCTTTCCTTCTAACTGCTAATTCCGGCGAGTGCGGCATGAAAATGGCCATCAATAACAGAATATTTAAGTAATATTATTACATATTTAAAGTGACATTTAATAAAAGTTTGGACCTGGATTCTGATACAAAAGCTGTTTCCGGCGCCGGAGTTGCGCTCCATGAGGATTCAGTATTTACAGCGATTGCTAAAGATGGTCTTTAGTCACAGCAAAGCCGGTCTGAATGCATTTCAAATGCATCGGCTTATTTCCATGAAGCATATGTCATACTGTATCTACTGATCCGGGAGAAACGCTGCAGTGTGGAGCGGGGCGGAATAGGTGCCGCGCAAAGCCGGCAAACTAATGATAATACCGTCTACAAACCATCAAAAAAAGCGGATTAAACTACACAGTGAGACGTGCATCATGAAAAACAGAAAGGTTCTCATTACCTCATTAAACAGAAAAATATTGCTCAGAAAAACGGGATTATTATTTTATTAATTCGAAAAAACAGACTTGATTTTTTTCCCAGATGAATGCAATACGCTTCCATAGCGAACCGCTTACCACGCGCGTGACTCTAGATACGGCGCCGCTACCGCGAGGCGTGAGCCCCGCATCTCGCGCACGCGGCCGCTCTAATCTGTTAACATGGGCGCCGAAATGAAATTTGATATTTTCCGCCGCACATGATGCACATCCAGTGTGTCCTGGGCGCTAATTTCTTTTAGCACCGTGGATCAGGAGAACTTTTTAATATTCATGAGTGAAGCCCTACACGATTGGCTGGCTGATTAATATTTATGAGAGGGGCACTACCTCATTGGCCAGTTAACATCGACTTGTGCTGCCTGTTTCTTCTACCTAAAGCAGGGGTGTCCAAATCCAGTCCTGGGGGGCCGGTGCCCTGTGTAGCTCAGCTCTTTCCCTGTTCCACCATAAATAATTCAGCTCAAGAGCTGTGTGGTTATTAGCACAAGGAGATGAATCAGGTGTGTTAAATGAGGGGAAACCCAAAAATGTGCAGGACTCTGGCCCTCCAGGACTGGATTTGGGCTCCCCTGGTTTAAGGCATTCAGTGACCAATCAGTAATATTCTCTCATGAATATTAATGAGTGTTACAGAACCACCCTGTAAAAATGCAAATTCACATTTCGCACATTTGCACGGAAAAGATGGCGGCAGGTGCAGTATTTATCAGAACAGTTTTGGTCACGTTGGAAAAAGGAGTATCTGTCTAACATCGCAACAAGACAGAAATGGCACTCTCCAAGGAGAAACTTGAAGGTTGGAGATGTTGTGATGGAGAAAATGGATGACTTGCCACGCAATGAATGGAGATTAGCACGTGTAATGGACACAACAACTGACAAAGATGGACTTGTAAGAAAGGTAAAGCTTCGTTTTGGAGAAAGGAAGATGGACAAAGGACAATGTTACAGTAAACCTTCTGTAGTGGAACGCCCAGTGCAGAAACTGGTTTTGCTATTGGAGACTGTTTAATTACATTCTGAAGTTTAAGGTTTATTCTGTCATGTAAACTGTGTTTTCATACAATGTAATGTTTACAGGTCAACGGTTACAGGTCATTTCTTCATTAGGAAATCATTATCACTCCGTTTGGTTCCCATTTGAGCTCTAATGATTTGGTGGGAGTTTAAATGACCGTATTAATATTTCGTTTATTCCATTTATTAGTTACAAATGTTATTCCTTGTTTAACTGTATAAGACGAGTGATGCCTTTTATTGTGAAAGAACGGCTTTTATTTTGAAGGAACATAGAACAACAAGCTGCCGTAAACCAGTGTTGCAAACCGCACAGTAGCGGGAAAACTTCATGGAAGTCGAAGCAAGGTGTGTTCCGTGAAAAAGGAATAGTTATATTACGATTCTTTTTTGGTTAATTTCTTAAATACCAGTGATGGTTTTAGCTCCTGGTTGATGAGGAACAAGGTGGGTTTTGAAGGTTGATTTGTAAATGTATATATGTTTAATATTTCTGTTGTAAGGTGTTTTGCCGAGTAAAATGGACTACGTTTTTGCTCACTACAAGGTGCTAAAGAGCACGGATAAATTAAGCGTGTTAAAGGGTTATAATTTACAAGCTGCTTTGTTTTATTTGTCATGTAAGGTCACGGACAATTTGATAATGATTTACTTTAGTTTATTTCGTGATTCAAAGGTGTTTAAAAGCAAGTGTGACGGTGCGTCACGACGTAACGTGGCTGCGTATAGCAGGGCAGTGGAGTTGGCGGGAGAGAGAGGGGGAAAGGAGGTTTTTTTTTGGTTCGTTCGGGTGATGTAGAGTAAGTAGGGAGAATTCCTTAATGTAGTCACACAGGACCAGATTAGTCTGAAGGCAGGTTCGAGCCACGTTGGTGCTCCGGAGAAGGGAAATTGCTGTGTGTTACCAGAACGACAGAGGAGAGCTGCTCCCGGTGCCGCGCAGTGGGAACCGGAGCTTGGAGGAATCGCGGTAGCTTCCCTGCTATACAGAGACGACTCATCAGCTCCAGTACCAAGGACGACGCAGGTGATATTTAATAAAGTTTATTTCGGCGAATGTACATCAGGGTGATCAGCAACTTGGCCAAGAAGTAGAAGACTTCTGCTAACGTGACGGACACTAAGCGGAGTTTTAAAAGATCGCTGCTGCACACCCCATTTTCTGCGCACGCTACCACCTGGCAGGGCAGGCCCGCTATGTTCTAACTGCATGCCCGGATGCCTGATTTCTCTGGCGGTCATTTTTGGAAGTAAATGTACTGAACAGACTTTCGCATGGGAGTGTTGATGTTATCGGACGGATTATTACAATGTGCCGGTGGTATAAAGTGCTAAATGAATAAGGTTCATTTCTGTTATGAGGTTGTTGTGCATGTTTAATATGAATGTGTCCTGTTGTAAGGTTACTACGAACGTGTTATATGAAGGGTAAAAAATATCCCGTCGGAGGTAAACGGGAGTTCTTGCTTGAAGCCTCCACCGTTAGACACTGAGCGCTCAGTAGGGTGACTGGGGCTGGGGTTTCATTAATAGAGGGGAGTCAGGTGGTTGGTGAAACTCAATTTGGTAATTGCAGTCCTTTGTTTTATGTGAGCTTTGGTTCTTTCCATCTAATAATTTAGTAATCTTACAGAGAATAAACTGCCTATGTGTTCAATTTACCCTATCCTGGTGTACAGTGGTTACCCTGCTTCTATTATTTAGGCTCTCTCCGGAGTAGGGGCGTCTCACCTGCTACTGCTGGGTACTTCGGTCGGGGGGTGGGGGTACGGTGTGGGTACTTAAACATCACGCTATCCCCAACAGTACTACACTCCAGGTTGGCACCGTGACGCTGATAGGGAAGTGCTGGAGCCTTAGCCGATCTGCTCACGTAGTGCATGTAGCAGACTAGGGAGGCGATTGGTGAGGGTACAGGGACCTACATCCTGCTGTACCTTCTCCGTTTGGAGGATTGGGCAGCCTAGACCTCTACTACGCAGGCTGTGGCCCAGTCTGTTACATGTTGTTAAAATGGTTTAATTGAATATACGTGTAAAAGATAATCCATGTAGAAAACGTTAACAAAATTAGAACTTAAAGGAAAGAATTCATTTATGTTTTGGAATAAGGAAAGGTGTTAAAGGTAACTTGCTGTCTGAGCTACTAATGGTGATTATTTTCTGTACACTTTATAGCTCTTACGGTGAGTTCACAAGGCAAGGTTAAATAAAGGATTGTGAACCATCAGTTTGAGAGACCATCATTTCAACCGGGGACGCTACATTCTGTACTTTGCCTATTTTGACGCTAGTTTCATCACCTGATTCTACTCATCAACTCTGATCTGAGGAACTTTGTTTCTAGTGTCGACGACATTCCTAGGGTGAGTTACGCCCACTTCCGGTTTTGTTGCTAATATGCTAACATGATTGTAGTTTTTTTTTCGGTACATTGCCTATTTTGACGCTAATTTCTTCACTCGATTCTACTCATCAAGCCGGATCTGAGTAACTTTGTTTCTAATCTCTAGGGTATTCCTAGGCTGTGAGATGCCGACTTCTGGTTTTGATGCTAATATGCTAGCATGATTGTAGTTTTTTGTACATTGCCTGTTTTGATGCTAGTTTTATGTCTTTACTCTACTCATCAACTCTCATCTGAGGAACTTTGTTTCTAGTGTCGACGACATTCCTAGGGTGAGTTACGCCCACTTCCGGTTTTGTTGCTAATATGCTAGCATGATTGTAGTTTTTTTGTGCATTGCCTGTTTTGATGCTAGTTTAATGTCTTTACTCTACTCATCAACTCTCATCTGAGGAACTTTGTTTCTAGTCTCGACGACATTCCTAGGGTGAGTTACGCCCACTTCTGGTTTTGATGCTAATATGCTAACATGATTGTAGTTTTTTCTGTACATAGCCTGTTTTGACGCTAGTTTTATTTCTTTACTCTACTTATTAAGATGGATCTGAGGATCTTTGTTTCTAATCTCTAGGGCATTCCTAGGCTGGTGAGATGCCGACTTCTGGTTGTGATGCTAATATGTTAACATGATTGTAGTTTTTTGTACATTTTGATGCTAGTTTTATGTCTTTTCTCATCATGTCTAATCTGAGGAACTTTGTTTCTAGTCTCTACGAGATTCCTAGGCGGAGATACGCCCACACATCTGGTTTTGATGCTAATATGCTAACATGCTAAGTTTTGAGATTACTCCATATTCTGAATCTGGGTGTTGCTATACGCCTAGATCAAACCTTTCAGCCTGATCTGAGCATGCCAAGGCATTTTACATGCTAACAGGCTAGCATGCTAACTTTTGAAATAATTAAAATGCTTGTAGCTTTTTTATACAGTGCCTATTTTGACGCTAGTTTCATCACCTGATTCTACTCAACTCTGATCTGAGGAACTTTGTTTCTAGTGTCGACGACATTCCTAGGCGGAGATACGCCCACTTCCGGTTATCTCACTGCTGATTTCCTGGAGCTGCTAGATTCCCTCAACCTACAACAACATGTTGATGTCCCCACACATTCCAGGGTTCACACACTTGACTTGGTCATTTCAAACTTCGCCCCCATCAGTAATCTACAGGTATATGATCTTGGTATCTCGGACCATAAAGTAGTGTCAATGGAGCTGGCCTTTCTCTCCGCCCCATATCAAACCAAAACGTCAGATCCATTTCAGAAATCTGAAGACCATCAATGCAGATGCCCTGGCCCTGGACCTTAAATTTCTCTCCTCTGAACCTGTCAGCAGTGCAACAGCAGAGGTGCAACATGCACATCAATTTCTTCAGACAAAATGTTGATAATATCCGTTCATACCTCTCCATCACGAATATCTTGCCTCCTCCAACTGTCGACCTACTACCTGAGAAGGTCCAGCCACTTTGCTCCTTCTCTGCTACCACACGGGAAGAGGTGGAGAACGTCATCAGGAAAATTAAACCATCTACCAGTTCCCTGGACCCTTTCCCTTCAGCCCTGCTAAAGGTCAACATCTCTGCCGTCTCTCCACTCATCACCAGGATCATAAACCAATCCCTCCTGACTGGCCATATTCCTTCTACTTTAAAAACTGCTGTCATCAGACCTCTATTGAAAAAACCCACCATGGACTCTGAAGTTCTCTCTAACTATGGGCCCATCTCCAATCTTCCATGCCTCTCTAAAGTTCTGGAAAAAAAACAGTTGCAGCACAACTTCATGATCACCTCAAACTGAATAACCTGTTTGAAAAATTTCAGTCCGGTTTCCGCCCTGGCCATAGCACAGAAACAGCCCTGGTCAAGGTCACCAATGATCTTCTGATGACTGCAGATACTGGTTCCCCTTCTATACTCATCCTCCTTGACCTGACAGCTGCTTTTGACACAATAGACCATAACATCCTCTTTCACCGCCTGCAATGCACCATGGGACTCTCAGGAACTGTTCATAACTGGTTCACGTCATACCTAACTGGCAGAACCGAACATGTCACCCTTAGCAGCGCAAAATCTCACATCCACAACGTCACCTGTGGTGTCCCACAGGGCTCTGTGCTTGGCCTCACTTGACACCAAGTCAAGTGTGTGACCCCTGGAATGTGTGGGGACATCAACATGTTGTTGTTGTAGGTTGAGGGAATCTAGCAGCTCCAGGAAATCAGCAGTGAGATAACCGGAAGTGGTCTTTACTCTACTCATCAACTCTGATCTGAGGAACTTTGTTTCTAGTGTCGACGACATTCCTAGGGTGAGTTACGCCCACTTCCGGTTTTGTTGCTAATATGCTAACATGATTGTAGTTTTTTTTTCGGTACATTGCCTATTTTGACGCTAATTTCTTCACTCGATTCTACTCATCAAGCCGGATCTGAGTAACTTTGTTTCTAATCTCTAGGGTATTCCTAGGCTGTGAGATGCCGACTTCTGGTTTTGATGCTAATATGCTAGCATGATTGTAGTTTTTTGTACATTGCCTGTTTTGATGCTAGTTTTATGTCTTTACTCTACTTATTAAGATGGATCTGAGGATCTTTGTTTCTAATCTCTAGGGCATTCCTAGGCTGGTGAGATGCCGACTTCTGGTTGTGATGCTAATATGTTAACATGATTGTAGTTTTTTGTACATTTTGATGCTAGTTTTATGTCTTTTCTCATCATGTCTAATCTGAGGAACTTTGTTTCTAGTCTCTACGAGATTCCTAGGCGGAGATACGCCCACACATCTGGTTTTGATGCTAATATGCTAACATGCTAAGTTTTGAGATTACTCCATATTCTGAATCTGGGTGTTGCTATACGCCTAGATCAAACCTTTCAGCCTGATCTGAGCATGCCAAGGCATTTTACATGCTAACAGGCTAGCATGCTAACTTTTGAAATAATTAAAATGCTTGTAGCTTTTTTATACAGTGCCTATTTTGACGCTAGTTTCATCACCTGATTCTACTCAACTCTGATCTGAGGAACTTTGTTTCTAGTGTCGACGACATTAAACAGCCATAAACGCTTTTCCTTTAATGATCTGAATGTGGGTGTTGCAGTCATAACAGTAAGTAATTCACAGAGATGTGTAAGGAGTAGATTATTCAGATGCCACCTCTGCACTTGACAGGTTCCCCAGCGAACCCAGTTAGCACCTTTTAATGACAATTAAACACAGCATGTTATTTGTAATAAGCTTGTTCAGGGATTCGTCAGGCATGTTCGTAATAATAGGAAAGCAGTTCACATTAATTACAGACTTTTGCATCACTGGTAAAAGGCTCAGGGCTCCGGCTGTTGATTTAATTACTCCAGTAATTAAATGAGTCACAGCTCACAAGTGACATTGCAGGCTGTGTTCGACGGGAGCTAGATTATGAAACATTTTGTACGTTAATGGTGGTTTCTTGGTGGGAACCCCCCCTCCCCCCCCCACAGTTTTCAGGTCGTTCAGCTTGAAGCTCATATTCCCCTCGCCATTTTTCTACCTTGCAGGTGTGCAGGTCAGGAACGTTCTGGCCTCATCCCAGCTCATTCAGACTCAGCTAGCCACTGTTTGGTGAGTGTCCACTGAATTCTTCACGGCCGCAGTGGTGCGCTTGGTTTATTTGCCCCTCTTAAATTACGTAGCTCAATCCTTTCAGCATCCACTCTATGCGGGCAGTGTGTGGCTCCACAGGTGAGGACCATATGTCTGTAACCGCAAGGTCGACAGTTCAAGTCCCCGGATTGGCAGTGATTTCTCTGCTGGTCCCCTGAACAACCTCTAATTGCTCCAATTGACCCTGCGCTGATTTCAGAAGCCATCATGATATTTCCAGGGCTGGTTGCTTTTCTTAAGTGGTCTGTTCCTGTTAGCACGCGTCAGGCAGCTGGTGCGACGGCTCGAGGCAGGAGATCTGTACTTCTGAGTTGTGACTCATGGGATCCTACTGATAATCAACTAATAGGAAGCGTGTCGCAGGTTTTTAATGTGCTGCAATAATCACTGCTTTAAAAAAAAATAAAAAAATTTAAAGGCATTTTGTTTTTTATATGTCTGTCTCTCAAAATACTGCTAAAAAATATATTGTTAGGTGAGAATACATTTTATTATTACAGCTCACCTAACAAACTTCATAGCCTAGCCTAGCATACCTTAAACATGCTTGGAACACTTGCATTAGCCTACAGTTGGACAAAACTCAGGGTAAGTTGTCATTTTTTTGTAGGTTAGTTTGGTTTTTAAATTGGACCCCTCATGGTCTGGGTGAAGTTATGCTGGTCTTCGCCATCTGTGCACCCGGTTCGATTACTGACCTTCCCACATGTTCTCCCAAGGAACCTGGCAGATGTGGACAAGGACGGCCAGCTGACAGGGGAGGAGTTCATCCTGGCTATGCACCTGGTGGACATGGCGAAGGCCGGACAGCCGCTGCCCCTCACGCTTCCCGGGGACCTGGTGCCCCCCTCCGTCAGGTAGACAGCCGCCGCCGGTGGCCAATCGGTGAACCCGGCAGAGCAGTAAATAGAGCTCTGGAAAAAAATTGAGACCACTCTATACTGGAAAAAAAATCTGCTTGTTTAAAGCTGGTTTTGCTGGCAGAAAGGTACGCTGAGCGTCAGGTTGCTTCCAGGTTCTAAGTACGCAAGTGTACAAGAATATGGTGAAACGGGAGACACTGAGAAAGGCCAGAAAGCAGCCAGGTAAAGGGTGGAAACGACTTCCCAATGCTTGAGATGCCCGTTCACTTATCCGACAGTGCCTCATGAATCATGACCTCAAGTGACCTGTACTTGGTGGAAACGTTAAGTGCAGGTGTGAGGTGCACTGCTAGGACAGTTCATAACAGGCTCATAGAAGCAGGGCTGAAGTCCCATAAAGCAAGGAAGAAGCCCTTCATTAATGAGAAGCAGGAAAGAACCAGGCTGCAGTTTGCAAAAGAAAAAAAAACATTATTCACAGATCCATACCCATAAAGGAGAACTGAGTGAAACAAAAATTGGTGCTATGGTCTCTAACTTTTTTCCATAGTTATATGTAATGAATGGGGAAAGGCGGGGGGGTTGAATATGCTGTGTCAGGCTGGACATTGACCCATCTGGAATCACAGGCTAGGAGGCTTTGTTACAGAAAGGGAGAGTGTCCCCATACACTGAGATACTTCGACTGAGCCCAGCTAAGGGACTCCTGATGAGTGAGCACGGGAAGCTGTATGGTGGTTGTTCCTGTGTAGCCTGACTCAGAGTCTCAGGTTCTAGCACCTTCTACCTACACGGAGGCATGTTGTATTTTGCAGAACGGGGAAGCAGGGGGAATTGCTTCCTTTGAATCGCACCATCGTCCCTGAAGAAATTCAAGTTGAACCACCCCAGAAGACAAAGAGTAATGGTAGCATTAGTAGAACGGACAGACGGATTTACACACACACACACACACACACACACACACACACACACACAAAGACAGGCACCTTCAGCTAGTGAATGTTTTTGGTGACACAAGTGTGTATTAGTGATGTGCCGTTCTTAGTATCTTTACAAAGAATCACCTGATTCACATTGAATTGCAGGAGGTCAAAGGTCACTGCCCCTATTGCCATGGTTACCACGTGTGCGTGTGCATGGCCCTCCTTGCAGTTTCGTTCGAGGACAAGCTAAAGGAGAACTTCCAGCGGGGAAACGCTGAGCTGGAGAGGCGGCGGCAGGTCTTACAGGAGCAGGAGCGGCGCGAGCAAGAGAGGCGGGCCCAGAAGGCCCGGGAGGAGCAGGAGCGGCGTGAGCAGGAGGCGCGGCAGCAGGAGAGGAGGCGGCAACAGGAGCAGGAGCGGCGGCTGGAGAGGCAACGCGAGCTGGAATGGCAGAAGGAGGAAGAGCGCTTAAAGGAGCTGGAACGCAAGGAGGTCAGTCTTTCTAGTATGGAATGCTAGCATTGTACTTGGGGTTAGGCAGTCGCTCTTTGGTCATTGGTCCAGTCCCAGCCAATCACATTTGGGTTTAGCAAATTAATGTTGTTGGCGATTCACCAGCACTGTTGCCTCATACCTTTCAGAGCTGGGGGTTGGAATCCCACCTCCACTCTTTGAGAGTTTCCATGTTCTCCCAGTGTTGTGTGGCCTTCCTCCAAAAACATGCCCTTAGGTGGTCTGGTGCCTTTAAATTCTCTGCAGTGCGAGGTTCTAGTGTAAGTGCATGTTTTGTGCCCTGCGATGGGCTGACATCCCGTCCAGGGTGTACCCCCCCAGCCTGGTGCCCTGTGCTGTCCTGGATAGACTCCAGGCCCCCCTGTGCTAATTGGCTGGAAGTTAATAAAACTTCATTATTGTAACCCTGTGTTGGGCAAATACAGCATTATAACTAATTAAACTAGTTTACTGGTGAAACTCCGTTTATGTACATCTCTGAATGGCTGGGAAGGTTTGACAGCATGTATTTGGTTATTGGTTTAGCTTGTGTGTGAACGTGTGCGACCTGTGATTAGCGCGTGTGTGTGTGTGTGTGTGTGTGTGTGTGTGTGTGTTTGGTCGTGATCATGTGTGTGTCCCTGCAGGCTGCTAAGCAGGAGCTGGAGCGTCAGAGGAAGATGGAGTGGGAGCGGAGGAGGCGACAGGAGCTGCTGAATCAGAGGAACCAAGAACAAGAGGACATCATCAAGCTTAAGGCCAAGAAGAGGAGCTTGGAGCTGGAGCTGGAGGCTGTGGTGAGGACCAGGCCGTCCTGCACCTGTTTGCCCCGACCGACTGCATTCCCCTTCAGGAACGAGGAACAGCCAGCTGTTGAAATCGCACTATCAGAGACGCACGTTTTCCTTTCAGATGTCAATGGTACACATGCTTGTGTCCACAGCGACAATATTCCCGCCCTCAGGACTCATAAGACCACTGTTTAATTTCAGAGAGACAAGCACAAGCAGATCTCTGACCGACTCAGGGACGTCCAGAGCAAGAGGAGCATCCAGAAGGGAGAGCTGGAACTGATCAGTCAGAAGCAGGACAGCTGCCTGCTGGAGGTCAACGCCCTGCAGCGGCAGCTTGAGGTCTGCGGCCTTCCTCCGCTGCCGTCCAAGATCCCAGCAGCTATGGGACGAGCACCAGCTGCAACACTGATAAATAGATTCAACACGGTTCTTTTTCCATGTGATCTGGCGTTATGTCTGCTGTGCGTTATACAACAGCTGTGCCACTCCTGTCTGATTAGCAGTCTTCAGATTTTGGCAACCAAGGGAGAGACTGTTCTTCACACCTTTCCTGGAGAATGTGCAGTTTTTTTGGGGGGGAATTTACTATAAAAGCAATAGATAGATAGGGTGAAGTTTCCAGGGAGGGTTTATTTCAGGATTCTCCAGCTTTCTGAGGGAGTTTGGCCTGTTTTTGTGCAGGAGGGGCAGAGGAAACATTCTCAGCTGATTGTGGAGCAGCAGAGATGCAAGGAGATCCTATGCAACATGGGGCTGAACAGTAGGTCTGGTGAGTCTGATCTCCCTGCTTCTCCCTGCGTTACCTGGCGCCCCCCCCCCCTGCAGTCATTCTTGAAGTACTTAAATGTCATGGTGGCACATGGGTGGTACATGCTTCTTGTGCTTCTAAAATGTAGGTGTACACTACCAGACAAAAGTTTGGATGCACCCACTTGTAATACATCTTTATATTTTAGCTACATTATTCACCTTAGAGTAAAAGGCTTGGAGGCAGTCGACAGTTTTGCTTCGATGACAGCAATGCAGAATCTTGGCGTTCTTTCAGCCAGCTTTCAGATGTAACCCCCCCTGGAAGGCTTTTCCAGCAGTACAGGAGTTTCCAGAAGTTCTGGGCACAAGTCGGCTACCAACTCATCTCGGCTCTGTAGGGTTTGGGTGGAGTGGGGGATTGTGGGGGCCAGGTTATCTGTCACAGCCCTCCCTCTCACATGTCAACAAGAAAATACTTACCATATAACCTCGAGGTGCACTTAGGGTTGTTAATGTAAGGGCCCCCTGCTGATACAGCGCGTTGCTGCACCCTCCACACGAACCACCTCAGGGATGAGAACCTGAGTGTAGTCGTGCAGCGGGTGACACCTCAGCATCACACTAGTCCGAATGGAATGGAACAGTGTACATTTTTTTCCGGTGGCTGGAGTGCCAACCCTGCCACCAACCCCCTTGCAGTTTTCCCTGCAAGTTGGAGGACTTCCTTGCAGGGCTTAGATGTAGATTGTCAGTCCCAGGATGAAGCAATTGCAGGTGAAGGGTCTTGCTTAGAGGTAGTGTTTCTGTATACAGGTCCGACACTTTCCTCCGTAAAGAGGGGCGTGACTGAGAAGGACATCGTCTGTCGGAAACTCAAGGAGCAGCTGGATGTGCTGGAGAAGGATACCGTGGCAAAACTGTCGGAGATGGACCAGTACAACGTGGACATCAAGGTGAGGAGGCATTACTGGTGGTAGAAAGGCATCAATGTTGTGGCTTGCCTCTAGTTAGCCCAGTGTGCTGTACAGGGGCCAGTAGCATTTGTAAATAGAATAAAGTGGAGAAGTGAAGCCTCAAAACATCCATAATCTATGGCCCAGAATCCCGTGTGTTCTGAATTGGATCTGGTGTCTGTACCTTGTATAGCGAGTGGTGGTTGGCGGTGTGGCTTGGTGCTCTGCGCTAATGGTGGTGCGGGCCCGGTCCCTTCCCACAGGAGCTCCGGGAAAGCCAGACCAAGCAGCAGCAGGTCCTGGACAGACTGCGGCAGGTCAAGGCCGACAAGCTATGTGACCTGCAGCGGAGGCGAGAACTGGAGTTGGAGAGGAGGAAGAGAGAGGAGGAGGAGGCGGTCAGGTGAGCTAGGCCTCCTGCAAGGCCTGCATGCTCTGTTGTCGTTTTTGCATTTCTGTTGGCTGTCATGGTGCCAGGTTTGGTTTCCCTGCAATGGTGACTGACCTGTCCTAAATCGCTTTTTAATATCACTTTAACACTGTGCTTCCCAAGCTGGTCCTTGGGGATCCAGAGCTCCCTTTTACTTATTTTTTGTTTGTTTTTCTATTTTTAAGTGGGTCAACACATCACCTACATAATGTCAGAACATGTCAGATGGCTAAGAGCAATTTTAATGTCAATTACAGACCCAGTGTGACAAAGTTCAGTTAAAGCATTAAATTTGAATGGATGACGTGACCTTGATGGTTTGTTTAAAGAAAATATAGCTGCATCACGTGATTGAAGGGCCATGATGTGGTGCTGGGCCAAATTCAGCTTCAATGTGATGCATCATGTCATTCACAGGCAAGCCAAGCTGGAGAAAGAGCGGCAGTGGCGTGTGAAGTTGGAGCGGGAGGAGGAGGAGCGGCGGAGGAGGATCCAGGAGGAGCGGGAGGCCAAGCTGAAGGAGGAGGAAGAACGTGAGCGTGAACTCCGGGCCAAACTGCGCGCCGCTCAGGAGCAGGCTGAGCGGAACCGCCGGGCCGCTGGAGAGGAGGAGGCAGGAGGAAGCCCAGAAGAGGGAGGAGGAGAAGAGGATAGAGGAGGAGAGGCGGCGAGAGGAACATAAAAGGGCGGAGGAGGAGAGGAGGCAGAAGGAAGAGGAGAGGAGGCGGCAAGAGGAGGAGCGGAGAAAGGTGGAGGCAGAGAGAAGGAAGCTAGAGCTGGAGAGGAAAAGACTGGAAGAAGAGAAAAAGAGATTTGAGGAAGAGAGGAGGAGGCAGGAGGAAGAGAGAAGGAGGCAAGAGGAAGAGAACAGAAGGAAGAAGGAGGAGGAGCAGGAGCTGGAGAGGGAGGAGGAGGAGAGAAGACGTCAGCGGGCTCAGATAGCTGCTGTCAGGGATGCAGAGGAGCGGAGGAGACAGGAAGAGGAGCGGAGGAGACAGGAAGAGGAGCGGAGGAGACAGGAGGAGGAGCGGAGGAGGCTGGAAGAGGAGAAGAAGAGACAGGAAGAGGAGAGACGGCGAGAGGAGGACAGGAGGAGAAAGCAACAGGAGGAGGAGGCCGTGGCCAGACAGCGGGAGGAAGAGGCCCGGCAGCAAAAGCAGCAGCAGCAGCACAATTTAGGCAAGACAGACATTCATGAGAAGCTGTCGGCCCTGATCAGGGGCCTAGAGGAGCGAAAAGGTAAGGATTATGGCCTCGATGCAGCCCCCTTCGGGAGGTGTGGAAACGCAGTGACAAATCACAATCTCAGACACGTAAAGCTACCATTAGCGGTGGGGTTTGTACAGTTTCTTCATCAGCCTCCAAATGCAAGTGTCCCATCAGCAGACCCGAGGTGTCGTGTGCTGGTTCAATAGCTGCAGTGCGTCATTAGTGACACAGCGTTCTGAAGAACAGTCACACAAGGAGGTGACTGACTCACTGTCGTTGCAGGGAATTTGAGACCCGTCAAGTCAACACACAGGAAATCGGCCTCCCTGACAACCTACAGAGCCCTGTACCCCTTCACAGCACGGAACGCGGACGAGCTCACCTTTGACACGGACAGCTTGATTGAGGTATACAGAGTGCACCCCCATATGTTAATCTGTTTGTACCATAAATTAAATGTGCTGAATCATTGCCCTGGTGCCTGATTAGCTCTTTTTTTCTGAATCCTTTTCGGGTGTTTTACAGTTAGATCTAGAATCCTTTTGTTCACCATAAAGTGCAACAAGGAGCAGTTTTTTGGGGGGGGGGGGACAGAGGGGTACAAGTGCCCCTGTGACAAAATAAATAAACATGTAGACATATTTAATTTATTAATGGCACATTTCTCCTTTCATATGTTTTAGGGTGTTTTCTGGCCAGTCGTGACCTGGTTTTGGATAGTACGCCCATGTGTGTCATGTGGTAGCCCTTAACCAATCGCCTTGAGTCCGCAGGTGGACGAGAAGACGGAAGGCGAGCAGGGCTGGCTGTATGGCAGCTACCAGGGCAAGATGGGCTGGTTCCCTGAGAGCTACGTCGAGAAGCACAGCCAACCGGAATCTGCGGCCAGCACCAAGCAGGCTCTGATGCCCACAACTGCATCTACCTCAGTCTCTGCAAGGTAATGTTGCCCCTTGGTGTCCAGCATCTAAACTGGTCCTGTGTCATATCTGAATGCTTATGTGGGTCTCACTGACCGTTTTCTCCTGGTCTGTCCCTACTTCAGCAAGGCGGAGGCTAATTCCAGTACCTTCCCAGCAGGACAGAGCACTCCTGGGGGGGCAGGGCAGAACTCTGCCTTCACTCCCACCCACCCTCCAGGCTCTGCCTCTATGGAGTATGGACAGGTAGTTATCCTGGGAGCGCCCCCTACCTGAAGAATACCGTAACTGTCTCGAGTGAGAATTCAGAACTGGCCCCACCCGATCGGTCGTGTTCTTTTTCTGTATTTCCACTGCATGCCTATGCGTATTTATGTGCCAGTGAGTCTGTGGCCTGTTTGCATGGCTGCATCTGAACCATGTCTGTTCAGAAGCCTTCAACTGCTTCTGCGACTGTCTTGCACGTTACTGCAGTATTTTGTTCTGTACTATGCTTTTTCTTTATTTATATATAACAATCAGAAGCAGGTTTGCTGTTTCTGGGGACCCATTTAAAAAGCCACTTTGGGGCCCCTCCACAAGGTGGTGACTTTGTGGCCAGCAAGGGGCCCCCAACACAAATGCATGATTTTATCGCCATAAACAAGTCAACTATGTTTGCTAATAGTGTAGTTTGTATATATGTTGTTTTTTTGGTCATATTTGTGCATGTGTTTGCACATATATAACAATACACTGAGATGTACCATGTATGCACGAGAGTGTTAACTTTCTAGGTATATTCATAAGTTGGTAAACTTTCATGTTAACATTTATCAAAATGTCCATTTTTGGGGGGATTTTTAAGGTAGTTTCAAGTACGTCTAGATCAGATCTTGTTTCCTGAGTGGTGTCCCGGCTGACAGACATGTTTTCTGCGTTGTCAGGTGGCAAGTGGCCTCCAGGTGCAAGCGCTGTGCTCCTGGACGGCCAAGACGGACAACCACCTGAACTTCTCCAAGGATGACATCATCACGGTGCTGGAGCAGCAGGAAAACTGGTGGCTGGGGGAGCTGAATGGGGTGCAGGGCTGAGCCGGAATGAGTAAGTGACACTCTTGGCGGTTCCTCGGGAGGTTCCAGAAGGGTTCTGGTTCTGCTCAGACCAAAGCCTGTCAGCTACCTGGAGACTGGTGGTCATTTACTGAGCCATTTCCTTATTCTAATTCCATATTTCTACGTATTTATTACTGAAGTGGTATTTGATTTGCATTTTTCGGGGCAGGCATCTAGGAGTGATTTTAAATAATCCCTGCCTTTTCTTTGTGACATGTTTGAGAAAATGTGCTAGATTTAGTATGGTAAATTTGGTTTGACTGATTGACTCAACACTTATGAATGCTATTGTGATGTTTTTGTGCTTATATTATTGGTTGAGATAAGCGAGATCAATTTGTAAGGGATTTTTTTCTTTTTCTATTGAAAAATGCGTATGAGCAGAATCGCCGATCCATTTTTTTTCACTTTATTTTGCCAGACCCCTATATTCTTCTGTGGATGAGTTCAATAACCCTGACAATACTCTACAAGAAGGTAAGTTTCTTTTCCAGGGAAGAATTTGAATGAAAAGAAGTTAAATTAAGCTAAGCAGAAGCGCATTTTGCATACATTGTGTCTTTCTTTGATACCCAACATTCCATTTTAGCCAGTCACTACTCTTCACTTTGTTTGGCCATCTGTAATCTAGCATATTGTCATCTTGACTTCTCTTGCGTACCTTTTAATCATCTTGATATTAATGGTATTGCTGCTAGCATGTCAGAAGTAACCTTGAAACAGGGTCTGGTGTGAGAGGCCATTGTCGAAAAGGAGAAAGCCGGATTTTGTCACTGGCTGTTGACCGTTGATTTTCTGTCTAATCAGAAGGCAGGTTTTGTGGCAGTTAAAAATCATTTGGCCATTCTGTCTCTCATCCAATCAGAGTATGTAGCCTTATATACCTATGAAAGCCCAGAGTCAGGAGACCTCACTTTCAACGAAGGAGACACCGTCGTTGTGACGGAAAGAGAAGGGGACTGGTGGAAAGGGTACATCGGAGACAGGAGTGGAGTCTTCCCCTCCAACTACGTAACGCCAAAGGAATCTGAAGTAAATTGTCATGAACGACTTTTCTCAGAGATACTTAAACTGCAGAGTTTATTGTCTATAAATAATAAATCATGACAGGCTAACTTTTGCTACTCTGACCTCTACCAATATGTGTGTCTGTCTACAGACATATAGCACCACTGGAAAGTCAGGTGGAGTCGGCAAAAAGCCAGGTAAGGATGCGGGATCCCACAGTCACCACTCAGTAAAGAGCCAAGAAATTCACTGGCAGCCACCACACACCTTTATCTTTGCCTTTCCGTTGATGCTGGTGCATCTGCAGCTAGGCTGTGTCCTGTATACAGATGAAACACAGCTGTGTTCAATAGTCTTTGCGAGTGCCGACTGTTGCGAAGCTCTATCTACCTTGAACACGTGTGCTTGTTTGCGTTCGCATTCATTTGTGAATGTGTATGACAGAGGTTGCCCAAGTGACGACTGCGTACACGGCCACCGGAGCGGAGCAGCTGAGCCTGGCCCCGGGACAGCTTATCCTCATCCAGGGCAAGAACCCATCTGGGTGGTGGCAAGGGGTTCTGCAGGTCTGTGGACCCGTGTTGTCATGATAGTGACGTTAATCAAATGTGGAGGCCGCCCATAATGAGGTCTAATCCTGGGCTGTTTTTGGGAGGAGGCATTGAAGTTGAGTTGCGGGTCTCTCTCAGGTCAGATGCATTTGTCCTAAATTAGGTTGGCATGTATGTCCTGATGAGGAACCTCTTGTCTTGTATCTGTCCAGGCTAGGGGTAAAAAACGCCAGAACGGATGGTTCCCCGCCTCCCACGTCAAGCTCTTGGGCCCCACCAGTGGGAAGTCCACACCAGCTCCAGTTCCAAGTAAGATCAACAGCATCACATGCCAAGATCTGCGATGATCTCCGTCTGCATCTTCCGTAACAGCCTTTCCTACATGTTGGCTGTTCCTTCAGTTTGCCAGGTCATCACCATGTACGACTACAAGGCGGGCAACGAGGATGAGATGAGCTTCTCCAAAAGTCAACTGATCAATGTGCTGAACAAGGACGATGCTGATTGGTGGAAAGGGGAGCTGAATGGCGTCGTCGGCTTGTTCCCCACCAATTACGTCAAGATGACCACGGAGTCCGATCCCAGTCAACAATGTAAGTTTAATTTTTTTCCCCCCCCAAGTAATATTTGTTTGTCTTGTTGATAGTTGCAAATGTCTTAAGATACAAAGTTTGCAGCCTAGTGTTTCATGCTGTTGGCAATAAATGAGAGAGCGGTAGTTCCAAAATCTAAGGTGGAAAGTGACCTTCGGGTAAAAGTTGACCCACGTTACAGTGCCCACCTGCATTGTATGGGTCTCTCAAAGGGCTGTTCTCCTGCTGACTGCAGCTCTACCAAGGCTACGGTTTGGCTTCCTGCTTGGGTCTGACTTTCTGAACAGAAATGGTTTGTGTCCAAAGATGAATCGAGAGAGTTTGCAGTAGCTGTGTGCTGCAGGGGAAACCTAAACACAGATAAGAAATGATTCATTGGTGACCTCATGGGAGGCCTGGTGATGTGAAGTAGGGCAGTTTGAAAGATACTACCTGGTATTGGCAAATGTCTTCATAAAAAACCATGATGAGAGGGTCGATGAGTTTCCACATCATGGCGTGCATACTCTCTCTTCTGCCATCCGCCTATTAGGACTGGGTTTCTTCTCAGAGTTGTGCTTCAGAGAAGTCCTTGATTAATGTCTGTCCCTCTCCTTCCATCCATCCGTCCACCCTCCTTACACTCTTCTCCTGCCATCTTTCCCTTCTTTCCCCCCCACCTTTCCCTCCATCTTTCCCTCTATCTGTGTTGTTCTTGTAGGACGGCATCGTTGCCTCTTCCTCCACAGCTTCTCAGAGCTGTTCAGATACCCTTTAGGTGCTCCATATCAGTCAATGCTTCCTCGCTGGATAGGGCCTGCCTTCTCATCAAATTCACTTTCTTTTACTTCTGCTTTAATATTATTATTATTATTATTATTTAAATTTTTTTCCTCATGTGTTGAAGCAGGTCCCACACACCTACCAGTCCAACAGCAAGTGCCCCCCTCTGTAATTTTTATATTCATGTTTTTAGTCTTTAAAATTGTTCTTGCTTATGATGCAAAGCAATTACAATGCCAGTGATAGATGCTGATGCCATATTTAAAGTATAAAGCATATCATTTAAACAGCTTTTTGGGAGAGCGTGAAGGTATGTAGAGTCATAGTCATTAACTATTTAAAACATATTTTTCTTTCAAAAATGGCTTTTTACCCTAAGTGCAATTGAGTATCCTAACTTTTTTTTGTTTGTTTGTTAAAACGTCTCTCACTGACAGTTATATCTGAATGTTACTGCGCAGATGGAAAATCTGGGATAATCTGTGCAGGCAACGGTGCGTTTACGCTTAGCTTGTAGTTCAGTTATGGGCTACGTACCGTTGGGTAATTGCATAAGTGTGTGTGCGTGTGTTCACAGTATGAATTCACATGTACACAGACACATGCTTTCCATTGGTAGGTTTTTTTTGCCAACCCCATGAGTGCAAACCTAACCCTAACCCTAACCCTGCTAACCCTAACCCTAATCCTCTCCCTCTACGAAATCCCATGGCTTTAGCTATAGTACTGTGCTCAGTGCTGGTCAACCCATTAGGTGACATAGGCAGCCACCTGGGGTGCCATCTTTTGGTGAGGCGCTGCCTTAGCCAGCCAATATCACTTTGTCGCAGACAGGGGGCCCTGGTGGTGTAGCTTGCCTACGGCGACACATGAGCTTCAACGATTACTGGCTGTTTACGTACTTCTTTAAGTACTGTGTTTTGCCTATGGGTATAGTGTGTAGAATATTCGTCATACATACCTAGACTAAGGGGAAACCTTTGTTGCCTTACATGTAGTTGTGTATTTTGAGGGTGTTATTTGTTATAATGTATGGAGTGGAAGGGTATTCAAGCAGGCAGTCATACACTGGTTGCAGCCTTCATCTTTTCCCTATGTGGGGGTCGGTGAGCCATTCGAGGGTCAAAGTTCTGGGTCCTTGCTTCACTGTTTGCTGTTTTTTCCGAACACTCGCGGCGGGCTTTGGTGGACTTTGGTTTGCCCTGTTAGTGCCCCGGTGCAGTGTCTGCCGCTTTCCCGCCTGAGGGGGTTTGGACCAGGATGCTGTGAGTTTTCAGCTGATCTGCCATAATACTGGAAATGTTTTAGAATATATTTTTTTTTGCTTTAAGTGACCTTAGGGAGGTAACGTCAATGTAAATGCCCCCCCCCCCACCAAGATGGAGTGGTTAATTCAGGTAATTATATGCATAACCTTTAACGAAACAAGGCCTGCTGGTGTTTAACAGTACATGTTTTGCGGTTTCTGGGTTCTAACAAGTTTAAAAACTAGTTATAACTAAGATACATGTCTTTATTTAATAATAATTGATACTTTATTGAGCCCTATGGGGAAATTCTCTTTACGCCACCCCCAGTTTGCTTTCTGTAAGTGACAGCAAGCTGGCCGCAAAGGGTAGCCACCCATAGCAGCATCCAGGGAGCTGGGGGTTAAGGGCCTTGCTGAAGGACCCGCAGATGTACTGAGGCTGGGCGAAAAACGAGGCTTTAGCCCACTGAGCCTCACACTTTGCTTTTTCATGCAACTTAAAATGAAAATCTGCCTTGCAGTTAGATACCATTGATTATTTGGTTATTGATAAAATTCAGATGTTAGATGGGCTAATTCTTTTTTTGGTCACTAAGGTTTAGACTCTGAAGATTATCCTTCTGCATGGTGCCTGCTGACTATTTGGTCCATGCCAGTGTAACTATTAGCCAGAGGTAAATTCATGTGTTGACAATGTCCTTGGAACAAATGCTAAAGAATCGTATTACTCGGTTAAGGATAAAAATGGCAGATTTGGTGGTTTATAAAGTGTGGTCTTTTGCTCTCACATCAGGGTGAAACTCTCTGTGCCTCAGTGTTCAAGAAATCATCACTGCTGCGGCACTTTGTAGTAAAACTACAAGCATTTTGAATGTAACCTGGTTTGCCCAGATTTTACTCTTAGTTGTATTGACTTATTTTATTTTATATGAAAGTGCAGTTTAATGAAAAAAAAATGGATGACTGTGATATTGTGTGCTCAGTCTACAATATGTGTGATTACTTGCAGTAAGGCATAGAAATGTCTGAATAAGGTATTTAACAGCTGAAAAATATCCTCTACTTGGAAAACATTTTGCAAGCAATTAAAGGTTTGCTCTGTTTATGCAAATTTGCAATCTGTTTATGCTGCTGGCAAGAGAGATGCATTTTGAATGAATCCCTTGCATTAATTGTTAAACAGTCTATGCAGTTTGAGGTTTCATTTGGCCCCACTGGGAATTTACCCACAGTGCATTGGCAGTAGTCAAGTCAGTTTGTCTGTGTTAAAGTTCCCAAGCTGTGTTACTTTGAAAATGTGCCTCAAATTATACATATGTACATTTATCGTGAAAATAAAGGATTTGCTTAAAAAGCACCTGCTTTTTTTTGGCAAGTCATTGTCTTACACAAGGATGGTGTGAGGTTTGGTTATTAGCGTCTAATATATATATATATCCAGGACCAGGTTATTCAAGAAGCTAAGCACTAGGATGGTTACAGTCCCAGGCAAAATGGGTTCGAGAGAGGAAACCTGGCTGCGGTTTTTAAGGCTTGGGGATGAGGCTCATGCAAAAAGGCGTATTGAAAGTTACCCAATGGAGTTTCAGCGTCTGCGCGCATCTGAATTTTCAGCAAAAGGTAAGACGGACGGGAGGGTTGTTCTCGCGCAGTGACTTAGCGACAGCTCCGGGTAGCGGCTTCTCAAGCCAGTGGTTTAGCCACATGTTTGGGGCCACGCAAGACAGCTGCTGACCGCGGCTGCCCCCCCCCCCACTCCCACCCCCACCCCCGTCATCCCCGACCCTGCAGGGTGTGCTGACCTGACCAGCCTGGACACCATGAGTCCGCAGGAGAGGAAGCGACAGGGTTACATCCACGAGCTCATTGAGACGGAGGAGCGATACATGGCTGACCTTCAGCTGGTCCTGGAGGTATGATCTGCAGTGGGGCCCCCGTGAGGTCTTTGCACTTCAGTCTGCTTTAAGCATTTGCAGTTTTGAGTTTTTATATTCTTGTCATGGATCTCATGTATAGGGCTTTGAGTGTAGGTTTTTGTGCCAGAACATGTTTAACTTATTTTCCCTAACATTTTGTTATCCCTCTTAACCTTTACTAACCCTTTCCAACTTTGCCCGTCTCTCATTTTTTTTTCTCCAGGTGTTTTACAAGCCCATGTCTGAGTCGGGACGCCTGACAGAAGTTGAAATGGCCATGATCTTCGTCAACTGGAAGGACCTGATTATGTCCAACACCAAACTTCACAAGTGTGTCTTTCCACAAGCTTGTTTCTTCTTGGTAGCTGAAATTCTTGGGAATGAAACGTGATCCGATGCTGCCACCTTGCTCTAGGAATACGAACTGCGAGTATCGTGTCCCACAACAGCAAATGTCATAGGCAGAGTGAAGTCCCAGAAATAGAGAAGTGCCAGGAAAAGGAATTATCTATGCAGTCGATGGATAATAACAAAACAGGCTGCACAGTTTTTGCACTTAAAGATCATGGAAACTGGAATGTTTGTTGAGAATGGCACTGGCCAGCATTCTGTTTTTGAAACTCACCTGAACTTTTACGAAGAAATTGCTTGGTACTGGACTTGGCGGCCTTTGCGGTTTTGGTGATTGTGTTTGTGAATGGCAGGGCACTGAGGGTGAGGAAGAAAACGGGTGGCGAGAAGATGCCGGTGCAGATGATTGGGGACATCCTGGCCTCGGAGCTCTCGCACATGCAGGCCTACATCCGCTTCTGCAGCTGCCAGCTTAACGGTGCAGCCCTGCTGCAACAAAAGACTGACAAGGAACCCGAGTTCAAGGACTTCCTCAAGGTGAGGAATGGTGGGCAGCAGCCCTGGAACAAATGGGAGGGGTAGATAGTTCATTGTTAAAGGCTGTTCCAGAGCGATCGGTAAGCGGGAGAATTGCAGCCGTCCAAATGTCCTCAGTGAAAAAGCGGTAGCGGGTTAAATGGATGTTGAACTGTTCTTTATTTTCTTCTGAAATGAATTACAAAGATATCTTGCGGGCCAATACTATGTTCTATGAGACCTCTGGACTCAACTCTTCTAAAGCACCTAGACTGAAATTTAGAGTGGTGCTTTAGATAAGGACGTAGGCTAGGGTTTCTGACTCCTAAGTGTGTGTGTGTCTCTCTCTCAGAAAATCGCTACAGATCACCGGTGTAAAGGTATGCCACTGTCCAGCTTCCTGCTGAAGCCTATGCAGAGAATCACCCGCTATCCACTCATCATAAAGAACGTAAGTCCTGCACATTGTCACCCGTGGTCCCTCCTTCAGTGTGCGATGTGGGAGGCATGACGAATTAGCCTCATCCAATTTGCCTTGGATTTAGCTCAATTTGGGTTGCTGCTACGTATGACTTTGCCCTGCCAAAGATGCAGTTCGTGTCAATTCCTTTGGGGACCAAATGATAATGGTTGTGACCATCATCATGGTCAGCAAATACAAGAAAGAATGTGCTGTTTTGCTGGAGTTAAATACCAATGAAATGCAAAAACTTCAGGCAGAAGAGTGAGTGTTGGGGAAAGCGCCCGGCGTTTCCACCCCAACTCCACATTTACGAGACACACACAGGTTACAGTTTTACTTGCAAGGGTACCCACACTCTCTGCAATGCAAACTACAGCAGAATGTGTTACAAAGGGTGGTTCCCCTTGGCTTCTTTATTTATAGTCAATGGGGGGCGCAAGAGAGGGAAGTGAGATTCTTATCTAAGTAGGCAGCTGTTAACCACCTACTTAGAGTACAATAGCTAAGAGTATGTGGCTAGAAGATAAGAAATAACGTATACATATATATTTACACTCATTGCTGATCATACAGAAATGATTAACAACTGTTTCTTCAACCTAACAGTCCCTCCTGTTTATCATGACAGTATGATCAGAAGCATCAACATTGTAGAAGTTGCAAAAGCACTTTAGGTACAACCTTCATTTAGACCACATTGTCATTATCCTGGAAAACATTTAATTCCGTTTCTTCAGGTCCGAGCCCTGCACGGGTGCTTTCGGCTCGGCCGTCATTATGAATTATATGTCTTCTTCATCGCCATCGCTGGAAACAGGCTCTGTCTCTATAGTTTGGGTAAGGGAGAGAAACATTGTACTGCGTGTCCGAAAAGCAGCATTAAGAGCTTGATTAATAAACATTTTCAAACATGGTATAACAGTAATAAAACAACAGAAAAATAAAATGAAAAACAAAAGAAGAGGTAGGCATGTTTTCATCAGTATTGACCACCATGTTCCTGTAATAAACCAGTCTAACCAGGATGAGGAGGACTGCGGTCGACTGTCCATGGTCATCACTTTTTGTAAGTTTCGGAGGCGGTCTAAGGCAGATGTCATATTGGGTGAGTGCACATTGTCAGGAATGTAAGTGCAGCACGTTTGGTTCAGGAGGACACATACTCCTCCTTGTGCGGCTGTCAGTAGGTCTAATGCCATACGATTCTGGATTACCATCTGTCTGGTTATGTCTAATTGTTCATTTTGTTTTTGGTTAATCAGTATCGAATCATTCATAAATAGACCTAGTCTATAATTTAGAGTTTCTACGCGTAGCATGAGTTTTCCAATTCCTAGCCCAGGGAACAGGGCCAGCATAACTTTACTGCCTGTTCCCCACAATTTATGTTCAGCGGGCACGTCGGTTCCCCACACACTATCATGGGGTTGTATTGATATCGAACGCCTTCTCCTGCTTCTGAAGAAAGTTTTACTTTCCTGTGCTATCAGGAAGGTGTGATCTGAAACAAAAATAAGAGCGCACACTCCAAACCAGTTCGGTGGTAAGACAAAGTATGCACGAGGTCCACACAACCTAACATATGTTCCATTACTGGGGCGAAGCATCGAAATTGGAGATCCATACATGCTGTCTACATATGTTAGGTTACAGTTCGTGGTGTTTCCTCCTATCCATCGCGTACCATTATCTTGCTTAAAACAAATGGCATGCTGATATGTCAGTGGGTCTCGGTCCATCAAGACAGAAAAAGGAAGTGAGACATTAGTTTTAGCAACAGCGAAGTCTACCCAGAAATCCTGTATACAGGTACCATTTTGAAACCCAACGTCATCTGGGTAGTTTCCTGTAGCCTCCTGATACTTAATTCGGACCACTGTCATTCTATTAGTCCCAGGTATAGTTATGTTCACATCTTCCCCTGCTAGCGAAAATATAAGGGAAAGACGGCTCTGGTATCCTATTCCTGCGAAAGAAGCAGCGCACTTGGCTTGGGATATGTTCATAGCTTTACCATACACCGTAGGTCCTTCACTATGAGTGGGCATTACTGAACAAACATAGCAATTTGTCACATTTTTCGCTGTTACAGTATCATGTACATATCGGTACCAGTAGTTTTGCATAAATGGATGTGAGTGGTCAGCGGGCAACGGGCGTAGATGGAAGTCATCATGGGTCCATCGCCGTAGGTGCTGTAATGGAGCTGGTGAGAGCCAGGACAACCATACAAGTCCTACAACAAGAATGACCCCTAGAGTCACTTTACCACATCCCCACCCTATCAGGGCCATCCTAAATAGAGTGCAGCTCAGTTGTTTTCTTCACCGGGTTGAGACAACAGCACCCTATTGGTTACTGTGCCTTTGTAGCGGACTTCCACTGCTACTCTGTTGCTGAGGCCTCTGATAAGGGCTTGATGGGTTTACAGTGACTTTTGTGTATCCAGGAAGGTCGTTCTGCGATCTTTACTGCTGTTGGTGTTGTGAGGAGGACTTGATAAGGACCGTCCCACCGAGGTGTGCTCCAATCTTTCCGCAACAGGACCTTGACCAGGACCCAATCTCCCGGCTGCAAGTTATCCTGTTGAGTAGAAACAGAATTTACCGGCAGACTACTGGGGCTATGTTTTTGTTGTGATGTTAGTAGTTTACGCATCCAATCAGCCAGCGTATTTTCTCGGTCTGCTTTTTCTATGTCATTCATTTCAGTTGCTAGGGGAAATGGTCTACCATACACTATTTCAAAAGGTGTTAATCCTGCAGGAGTGGGAGTTATTCTCATCCATAATTTTACTAGAGACAAACATTCTGGCCACGGCCTTTTTGTCTCTTCCATTGTCTTTTTTAGCCTTGTTTTAATAGTGCCGTTGGTCCTTTCCACTAAGCCTGCGCTCTGGGGGTGATACGCACAATGATTCTTAAGCGTAAAACCTAATGCTTGTGAGCAAAGGGACATAGTCTGATTTACAAAATGAGTCCCATTGTCTGATCTTATAATATGAGGTATGCCATAGGTAGGGAAATAATGGCTTACCAAACATTTTGCAACGGTCATTGCATCACAATGCTTTACAGGGTATATTTCTACCCACTTAGAAAAGGTGTCTATAATAACTAGACAGTATTTCTTTCCTTGTGACCAAGATAATTCAATAAAATCCATATGTACAACTTGAAACGGATACTCAGCTGTGGGGAACTGGCCACGTTTTGGTCTGATGTTTCCTTGTGCATTGTGTTTACAACAAATTAAGCATGTCCTACAAAATTGTTTTGCATAATCAGAAAAATTTATAGCATAGAAATATTGTTGTATGATATGTACCATCCCTCCTGTTGAGACATGAGTATTTCCATGGCTCACCAAAGCAGCTGTTTTGTATAAATTTTTTGGTAGGATGGGCTTGTCATTCATATAGTAAACTTTCTCTCGTTGTATTGCTCCTCTTTTGATCCAACTTTGTACTTCTATTTTAGGAGCATGAATCTGTGCATCACATAGCACATCGCTATCTATAAAAAGAATGTCTGCCACTGATAAGGTAGGTTGTTTCAGTGCCGCTTCTTTGGCGGTTTTATCTGCAAAACTATTTCCTGCGGTTTCTGCAGAGTCATCAGTCTGGTGTGCTTTGCATTTGCACAGTGCAAAGTGAGTCGGTAAATGCACAACGTCTAATAATCTAAGTAGCAAATTCGTATGAGTAAGAGATGTGCCCTGTGATGTTCTAAAACCTCTATTTTTCCAGACTCTTGCATGGTGATGGACAGCTGCAAACACATATTGACTATCAGTGTAGATAGTAAGTGACTTGTTCTTGAACAGTTCACATGCCCTGATCACAGCATAAAGTTCAGCCGCTTGTGCTGAACAAGTAGAAGGGAGTGCATTGGCTTCTAACACTTCAGTAGATGTAACTACAGCATACCCAACTTTATTTTTTTCCATATCATTTTTTGATGCTGAGCCATCTACATAAACAACTTCTGATCCTGGTATAAAAGTTTGCAGAATATCTGCTCTTGGTTTTGTTTGTTCTTCTATTGTTGCTTTGCAAGAATGTGGCTCCCCATCCTCTGCGGTAGGGAGAAGCGTACTAGGGTTCAATAGGCCACACCGCTGAAGTTCAATGTTACGTTGTGAGAGCAAAAGTGACACTAAGGTAAGATGTCTTGTATGTGTTAAGAATGGAAGCGGTGTCTGCAACAAGATTAGAGACACAGAATGAGGAACTTTAAGTATGAGGGGGTGACAAAGTACCAATTCTGCTGATACCTTTACTGCTTCTGCAGCAGCTGCACAGGCCTGTAAACACTGTGGAAAGCCAGCTGCTACTGCATCTAATCGTTTTGAATAGAATGCTAACGGTCTCTCTTTTGCTCCGAATGGCTGTGTTAATACTGCTTTCATATAACCTTGATTAGCATCTACACATAGGGTGAATGGTTGTTGATAATCTGGTAGAGCAAGGGTCACATTGGTTTGCAACATTCTTTTTAAATTTGTAAAAGCATTTTCTCCGTCCTCAGTCCATTGTATTTTGTCCTTTAGAGTCATCTCCTTCCCGTATATTAAATTTTGCAAAGGTTGAACTAGAAAAGCATAATCTGGTAACCATTCTCTACAATAATTGCATCTGTTGTTTAGTCTGTGGTTTAGGTGCTTCCTGTATAGCTTGTTTCCTTATCTCTAGCAGCGAGCGACCTTTTTGTGAAAGGTTATGCCCTAAATAGACAACTGTCTTTTTGCAGTACTGCAACTTCTGTTTAGAAGCTTTATGTCCAGTATTGTATAAATGCTGAAGCACAGTTAGGGTAGTTTCTTTGCAATGTTGTTCTGAATCTGCTGCTATTAAGATATCATCCACGTATAGTAATACCTGACTATGTGATGGTATTTCACAGGTACTCATAGAGTATCTAAGGGCCATGGTATATACATGTGGGCTTTCAGAAAATCCCTGAGGGAGTCTAGTATATGTATATTTTTTCCCTTTATAGGTAAATCCAAATAAATGTTGAGAATCAGGGTGCAATGGTACTGAGAAAAATGCATTACTAAGATCCACTACTGAGAAGTAGCTTTTATCAGGAGTCAATGAGTTGAGCAATAAGTGTGGGTTAGGCACGTCTGGTGCTGCATGTTGCACTATGTTATTAACAGGTCTTAAATCCTGCACCATGCGCCATTTCCCTGTATGTCCCTTCTGGACTGGAAAGATAGGAGTGTTGCAAGTGGCTTCAGGAGCCTCTCGCAATATTCCTGATGCTAACATGTCTTGCACTACAGGGGCTATACCTTTCTCTGCTTCAGGTTTTAATGGGTATTGCCGGACGGTGTTCTGATTTCACAGTTACTTTGTAAGGTGGGAATCCCTTTACCAGCCCTACATCAGTGGGGGAGGACGACCACAACCCTTCTGGAAGGCGATCTAGATCTGGACATGATCCCTCCTCCAGGGTTGAAAAAATTTGTCAGGTTGGGTCCTTTAAGTGTGTGGTGGGAGTGGTTTGAACTCTCCATCCCAAAGGAAACCGCCACACATTGTGTTTCTCATCATAGCTCCAACAGGAGCCAGATACGGGTTGGTAGTCATTGTAACTGTGCATAGAATCTCGTAAGAACATCTCTACATCTCTCCACTGCATCTGGGGTGGTTTTGAAAGAGATACGTGTGGTGTTCTCTCTCTAAATACAGCTTGTTGCTTGTTAGATAAAATGACTGAGGCTGCTGAAAACCCAGTGGTGGGGTTAACATACATATATTATACAAGTGTCTTGGAGGGCATGAAACGTTTTGTCATAGACGTAATCTGGTCCAAGGGTGTCTTTGTACCACATAGTGACGTGTAAGGCATCGTCAGGCATGAACTGGGCCTGTCTAGGGGACTGCTTTTCTCTAGTTTTCCGCAATAATTCTCGTGTCTGTGCAGTTCCCCCTAGGTCCAGAGACCAGTAATATTGTGGTGTTGTGGTTCCTTGCACAACATAAGCTTCCTCATTTACGATTGCTTTCATGCCAGTGGCTGTGGCAACCACGCTAATGCCCATTTGTACCATAAGGTCTCGACCTAACAAGTTAACAGGACAAGAAGGGCTTATTAACACCTGTGCTTGACATTCAAGTCCAGTTTCCTTATCTTTTACTGCAACTGGGTTTGTTAACTGATGTCTGTCTGTCTGACCTCCTGCCGTTTTTATATTTATGACTGATGAAGAATATGTGACTCCGGGAGGACTGGAGGTTAGGACAGTCCTACATGCTCCAGTGTCACACAGACATTCATATACTTTGCCGTTTATGACTAACTTCCGACTTGGCAAGGTTTCCCACTGCCTTTCTGCTAATAACTGACACACTGCTTGTAAATCTATTTCCTTATCTAAAAGGTCTTGTAAAGTGACCTCCGTTTCCTTTCTTAAAATCACCTCTGTTTTGCCTCGGATGGTGTCGGTAACAGGGGCCTCCGAGGGGGGTCATTGATCATTGTTTTCAATGGAGTTTGGGTTATATGGTTGTTTCCCTACTCTACAATTCCTAGCTAAGTGTCCAGGTTTCCTGCATGTCCAGCAAATGTTATCTTGCTGAGACGAATTCCTGTAATTGTTTCTGAAAACACCTCTCCCCCTTCCTCGGCCTCTTGACCTTCCTCTGAATCCTCCCCTCCCCGGAGGATTCATTTGCACTAACGCTACTACATCTGAGGCGCTGAATATTGTGTCTGTCTTTTCCTGTTTCTGCGCTCTCTGCGCGTGTTGGGCATATTCTAGTGCTTGTTGGACTGAACCAGTATTCTGATGTACCCAATGTTTGTCAAGATATTTTCGCAATTCGGGCTTTAGGCCTGCGACAAAAGCTCGTTTTAGCTGTTGTTGGTACACTCCTACTGCCTCTTCATCAAATGGGATCCCTGAGTTTCCTCTAAATACAACTCTCATTCTATCCATAAAATCCTCAGGTTCCTCTCCATCTTTTTGTTTACATTGCGCTATTCTGCCATAATCTGCTCGTCTCATAAACACTATCTCTATCCTTCCATGTAATTGTTGCATACTCTGTTTTCTACGTACATCTCTTAACTTACTTTGTTCCAACCATGCATCAGAAAAAACATATTCTTTTTTTCTGTCTTTACCTTCTTTCTTATTGGTAGTCTGTAACATCTCCAGTTTTAAGTTTAGCTTTTATACAAAAGTCTGTGAGCTTTTATATATATCTGGAGTGTGGAGTTTTCCTTCAAACCCATGTTTTTTCCTCCATCTACTTATTTGTCCTGATCCTGGCTTATATCCTTCCATAAACTTCTCATCTCCCTCTAGTTCCATTTGTTTACTTTGATTCTTCCCCATTGTTACCTTTTAATGGATACACTACAAAAAATAAAAAATCCTAAAAGCAAGTATCTGGCATGAGACCTCAGGAGGACACTAACACGGCCTTCTACTGCTCCCTATTAGAGCAGCGGTGTTAGTTTTCAGGGATGAAACCCGTCCTTGATCCTTCAGTCACCAGTATGTTGTTGCTTTTAGGGTGGATCGTGTAGGTTAATCTAAAACCTATAAAAACACATCCACATACATCAATATATATATTTCCAACAACGCCTACTTTCTCTCCCGGTTAATTTCGGCTAACCTCAACCACATGCATGTCTTGGCCACCTACTCACTTAGGTGCCGTATCTCTCACCTGTATAGTGTGCTCTCTGATCCGTCACCGAGGTCCTTCAGACATCACCAGACGTCGAGCGCAGTTCTAACCACCGGCCTGATGACGAATTCACATCACAGGTCTTTCTTGCACCCGACTTCGAGTGGCTGTCGACAGACTTCGGTGTCGCTTCTCTCGGCGTACTGGAGACGTCTTCGGGGTTCCTCGGATCCGGCTCGAAGGACCAAATTCTATGTTGGGGAAAGCGCCCGGCGTTTCCACCCCAACTCCACATTTACGAGACACACACAGGTTACAGTTTTACTTGCAAGGGTACCCACACTCTCTGCAATGCAAACTACAGCAGAATGTGTTACAAAGGGTGGTTCCCCTTGGCTTCTTTATTTATAGTCAATGGGGGGCGCAAGAGAGGGAAGTGAGATTCTTATCTAAGTAGGCAGCTGTTAACCACCTACTTAGAGTACAATAGCTAAGAGTATGTGGCTAGAAGATAAGAAATAACGTATACATATATATTTACACTCATTGCTGATCATACAGAAATGATTAACAACTGTTTCTTCAACCTAACAGTGAGTATGGGTATTGTGAAATGTTGGATGTCAACTGTTACAAAACGTGCTGCACCAGTTTATTTATGGATGGATGGATGGATGGATGGATCTGATTAACATCAAACCGCCAGTAACTTCACTCTACCCTGAACTCCACAGTCCTTGTCCAAAGACAGAGTTCATTCTTAGGCAGGTCCCAGACCTATTTCCAAATCTCCTGCTCCCCAGATTCTCGAGAACACTCCAGAGAATCACTTGGACCATGGACACTTGCGGGAGGCTCTGGACAGGGCCGAGGAGCTCTGTCTGCAGGTCAACGAGGGGGTCCGGGAGAAGGAGAACTCCGACAGGTTAGAGTGGATTCAGAGCCATGTCCAGTGTGAAGGCATCACTGAGGTGAGCACATCTAATGCAACTATATCACGAAGCTCTTGTCTATAGCCTGGGTTTTATATAATCTACAATATTCCCTCCTGAAGTTCTTAACAAATGTTTGTTTACATGCACAGCCTCTAACAAAGTCGTCTACAGAGTTAATCCTACTACAAGTTAGGGTCTGGATTTTTGCAGCTTTCCTACAGTTTACTGGACACTTCCAATTGTTCCATTTCCCTACAGAACTTGATATTCAACTCCTTGACCAACTGCCTGGGTCCCCGAAAGCTGCTACACAGCGGCAAGGTCTATAAAACTAAGAGCAACAAGGAGTTATACACCTTCCTCTTCAATGACTTCCTGCTGCTCACCCAAGCAGTGAAGCAGTTCACCTCATCAGGGACGGATAAGCTCTTCAGTCCCAAGTGCAACATGCAGTTCAAGATGTACAAGAACGTGAGACTCTTTTTCATGCTGGGGAGTAATGGAGGGGGCTAGCAATACCAGACAGTTACATTTACGGCACAAAATCATACATTGCGTTTTAAATGAACTTTTCATATCCATACAATTCGGAGTAGAACTTTCTAGAAAGAGGTGCCATTTCCTTAGTTGTATGTTTAGCCCATTTTTACGGGCTTTCTCTACTGTGTGTACTTCCAATTTAATGCGAGTCTATGACCCGATTTTGGTCTTCTATCCAACCAGCCCGTGTTTCTAAATGAAGTTCTGGTGAAGATGCCCTCCGATCCGTCTAGCGATGAGCCAATCTTCCACATCTCCCACATCGACCGTGTTTATACTCTCAGGACAGAGAACATCAATGAGAGGTTAGTGGGGAAGGAAGGGAGTTAGAGAAGAGACTAAGGAGAATTGAACAAGGAAGCTGTGGCTTCAGTCCACAAGGAGGCTCCCTCGGTGTCCTGTTCTGGTAACAAATCAGGTGTTTCTTCTTATTTAATCAATCAGGACTGCCTGGGCGCAGAAAATCAAAGCTGCTTCAGAACATTTCATAGAGACTGAGAAGAAGAAGCGAGAGAAAGCTTACCAAGGTGAACTATTTTATTTGCATTTAATCCTTTTCAGTGTCTTAGCATAACCCTTCAGTCCAGTTTGATTATGTAATGGTTTTATTCATCTGTCTACAAAATTGCTTGTCCTTTTCCTATTTAATTTAGTTATATGTATGTGTGTGTGTGTATATTTATGTATCTGTAATATAAAATCCTCTAAGTCACCAGTATATATTCATTACCCTATTCAGTGTTTCAGAACCCTGACCCCATGTTTTAGTCCATGTTGGACGTTTCACAGCCAGAACCTACAAACCCCATGAGCAAGAATTTGTTTCTTCCAACCAGTTGAGCATAGAGAGTCAGTCAAAGGCTACTCAACTGGTTTGTAAAAACAAAATCTTGGTCTGAGTTTGTAGCTGAGCACTGGTTTTTCCTAAATTTGAGTTTCCCTCTTTTACACAGCCTGTCCTTCCAGTGAACACATCCGTTGCAGTTTAAGAACCTACTACTTTCCCTTTTGGTTGCTGTACAGTCTATTTATGCAGACCTTCATTACTGAACCCTTGATAACCCTATCATAGACTGCAGTGCCCCATTAACTACAGTTTTTTTTTCCAGTTGCTGTATCTTATTTCTGCCAATTCCTTGGGAGTTCCTTGCATCTTAACTTCTTTATTATGAATCTTATTTATTGTTCCTTGGTCTTTCGACTCATGCATCACTTGCTGTATGCATTTCCAGCTCGTTCCCTGAAAACCAGTGGCACTGGCCGCCTGCTGGTCACTATTTTGGAGGCCACAGAGCTCAAGCCCTGCAAGCCCAATGGTGAGGGTCAAAGGTCAAGTCCTATCTCCCGAAACTCCAGCCGCTGCTTTGTCAGGCTGCTGCTGCTTTGTCAGGCTGCTGCTGCTTTGTCAGGCTGCTGCTGCTTTGTCAGGCTGCTGCTGCTTTGTCAGGCTGCTGGTTTGTCAGGCTGCTGGTTTGTCAGCCTGCTCCTGAGCGGCGCGCAGTTTGGCCCGGAGTTCACGCTCACGTTCTTCCTCCTCCTTCAGCTTGGCCTCCCGCTCCTCCTGGATCCTCCTCCGCCGCTCCTCCTCCTCCCGCTCCAACTTCACACGCCACTGCCGCTCTTTCTCCAGCTTGGCTTGCCTGTGAATGACATGATGCATCACATTGAAGCTGAATTTGGCCCAGCACCACATCATGGCCCTTCAATCACGTGATGCAGCTATATTTTCTTTAAACAAACCATCAAGGTCACGTCATCCATTCAAATTTAATGCTTTAACTGAACTTTGTCACACTGGGTCTGTAATTGACATTAAAATTGCTCTTAGCCATCTGACATGTTCTGACATTATGTAGGTGATGTGTTGACCCACTTAAAAATAGAAAAACAAACAAAAAATAAGTAAAAGGGAGCTCTGGATCCCCAAGGACCAGCTTGGGAAGCACAGTGTTAAAGTGATATTAAAAAGCGATTTAGGACAGGTCAGTCACCATTGCAGGGAAACCAAACCTGGCACCATGACAGCCAACAGAAATGCAAAAACGACAACAGAGCATGCAGGCCTTGCAGGAGGCCTAGCTCACCTGACCGCCTCCTCCTCCTCTCTCTTCCTCCTCTCCAACTCCAGTTCTCGCCTCCGCTGCAGGTCACATAGCTTGTCGGCCTTGACCTGCCGCAGTCTGTCCAGGACCTGCTGCTGCTTGGTCTGGCTTTCCCGGAGCTCCTGTGGGAAGGGACCGGGCCCGCACCACCATTAGCGCAGAGCACCAAGCCACACCGCCAACCACCACTCGCTATACAAGGTACAGACACCAGATCCAATTCAGAACACACGGGATTCTGGGCCATAGATTATGGATGGCAAAAATAACAATAAAAATAAAAAAAATACTCAAAGATCCCTGCTATTAATGCACTTAAATATTTCAACCAAGGATTGTTATACGCACTACAAGGAAAACGCCGATTATTTTCTAAATGTGGCTGAATTAAGGTGACAGCAACTCACAGAACAGGAAATGAATATGGAGCGAATGGAGATATCGGCAGAGACTGAAAAGTGAAGGAAAAAAGTAAGCTGAACACAACAAGAGCTTTGTAGCGACAGGCAGCATGCGATAGGTGGAAATGAGGAGGCCAGAAACACATCACAGGTAACGGCGATGAAAGTGGCACGGCCTTTCACAGGATCCATAACCCACGGGGCAAGGCGAGAGACGGACACGGATGTAGGGAGACAGAGGGGGGAAAAAGCAGAGAAACAACCTTAATCAGAAGGAAGAGACTGCTAAGGCAGCCCAGCAAAGAAAGGAGACCCTGAAGAAGACAGTCGTCCATGTCCTCAAACTGGGCAGGACGCGAAGGGGAGAGAAATGGAGGGGAGAGAGAAAGATAGAGTGAAAAATGAAAGAGTTAGCGGGGAAAATTAATGGGAGGAGGTTGGCCTGCTAATTCTTGGCATCAAAGGTAGAATGGCGTGGCGAGCAGCTCTTAATGTGCCGTTTAGGCCCACTGTGGGTCAGATCCGCCCCCCTCCCCTGAGACAACGTCAGCCTGAGTCACAAACGCGAGTGGCATCTTCATAGCCAAAAGCAGAATTACAGGTTGGGTGACATTGCTCCCCGTTCCCAAAAGCAGATGCTGACAGCACGCGTTGATGCATATTTACATTTATTTATTTAGCAGATGCTTTTGTCGAAAGTGACGTACAAGCGAGGATCAGAGAGCAGAGGCAGCCAACGTCTCTGGGACAACTGTGGTTAAAGGCCCTGTTTACTGCACCTGCCATGGAATTTTACCCCACAACCTTCCAGAGGGAGGTACATGCAGATGCATACCTCACTGAACTATGCATTGTCCTACATCACAAGAATATATTTTAATTATGTTTGGGTTTCCTATTAGAGAATGACACCTGCGTTGTCATCTCCTGACAAAATCTGGAATCTCATCTATACTAATGTGTGCAAAATGTCACTGGTTACTGCACTGCAGGGATGGGCTTCACAACTCAAAATGGGTGAAATTACAGTGGACTGTCAATCTCTGCCTTTAACCCAAAAGGAATCAAGGACAAAAAAAGATGAGTAGTTGGCATTGATGGAGAAAATGATGCCTCAAGAACCATTTGTTGTATTTTTTGAGCCCACTAGATGGTGCTCTTGGCATGCTTTGGGGCAGCGCTGTGGGGCAGCGCTGTGGGGCAGCGCTGTGGGGCAGCGCTGTGGGGCAGCGCTGTGGGGCAGCGCTGTGGGGCAGCGCTTTGGGGCAGCGCTGTGGGGCAGCGCTGTGGGGCAGCGCTGTGGGGCAGCGCTGTGGGGCAGCGCTTTGAGCCCAATTATGAATTGAATGCAATCAAATCAGCAAATACAGCAAATGGCTCATGGGGCATCATTTTTGTCCATCACTAGTTAGTTTAGTAAACTGGGCAATCGATAAGTCCCACCTCCTGCCAATTTTGAGGCTTCACTTCTCCACTTTATTCTATTTACAAATGCTACTGGCCCCTGTACAGCACACTGGGCTAACTAGAGGCAAGCCACAACATTGATGCCTTTCTACCACCAGTAATGCCTCCTCACCTTGATGTCCACGTTGTACTGGTCCATCTCCGACAGTTTTGCCACGGTATCCTTCTCCAGCACATCCAGCTGCTCCTTGAGTTTCCGACAGACGATGTCCTTCTCAGTCACGCCCCTCTTTACGGAGGAAAGTGTCGGACCTGTATACAGAAACACTACCTCTAAGCAAGACCCTTCACCTGCAATTGCTTCATCCTGGGACTGACAATCTACATCTAAGCCCTGCAAGGAAGTCCTCCAACTTGCAGGGAAAACTGCAAGGGGGTTGGTGGCAGGGTTGGCACTCCAGCCACCGGAAAAAAATGTACACTGTTCCATTCCATTCGGACTAGTGTGATGCTGAGGTGTCACCCGCTGCACGACTACACTCAGGTTCTCATCCCTGAGGTGGTTCGTGTGGAGGGTGCAGCAACGCGCTGTATCAGCAGGGGGCCCTTACATTAACAACCCTAAGTGCACCTCGAGGTTATATGGTAAGTATTTTCTTGTTGACATGTGAGAGGGAGGGCTGTGACAGATAACCTGGCCCCCACAATCCCCCACTCCACCCAAACCCTACAGAGCCGAGATGAGTTGGTAGCCGACTTGTGCCCAGAACTTCTGGAAACTCCTGTACTGCTGGAAAAGCCTTCCAGGGGGGGTTACATCTGAAAGCTGGCTGAAAGAACGCCAAGATTCTGCATTGCTGTCATCGAAGCAAAACTGTCGACTGCCTCCAAGCCTTTTACTCTAAGGTGAATAATGTAGCTAAAATATAAAGATGTATTACAAGTGGGTGCATCCAAACTTTTGTCTGGTAGTGTACACCTACATTTTAGAAGCACAAGAAGCATGTACCACCCATGTGCCACCATGACATTTAAGTACTTCAAGAATGACTGCAGGGGGGGGGGGCGCCAGGTAACGCAGGGAGAAGCAGGGAGATCAGACTCACCAGACCTACTGTTCAGCCCCATGTTGCATAGGATCTCCTTGCATCTCTGCTGCTCCACAATCAGCTGAGAATGTTTCCTCTGCCCCTCCTGCACAAAAACAGGCCAAACTCCCTCAGAAAGCTGGAGAATCCTGAAATAAACCCTCCCTGGAAACTTCACCCTATCTATCTATTGCTTTTATAGTAAATTCCCCCCCAAAAAAACTGCACATTCTCCAGGAAAGGTGTGAAGAACAGTCTCTCCCTTGGTTGCCAAAATCTGAAGACTGCTAATCAGACAGGAGTGGCACAGCTGTTGTATAACGCACAGCAGACATAACGCCAGATCACATGGAAAAAGAACCGTGTTGAATCTATTTATCAGTGTTGCAGCTGGTGCTCGTCCCATAGCTGCTGGGATCTTGGACGGCAGCGGAGGAAGGCCGCAGACCTCAAGCTGCCGCTGCAGGGCGTTGACCTCCAGCAGGCAGCTGTCCTGCTTCTGACTGATCAGTTCCAGCTCTCCCTTCTGGATGCTCCTCTTGCTCTGGACGTCCCTGAGTCGGTCAGAGATCTGCTTGTGCTTGTCTCTCTGAAATTAAACAGTGGTCTTATGAGTCCTGAGGGCGGGAATATTGTCGCTGTGGACACAAGCATGTGTACCATTGACATCTGAAAGGAAAACGTGCGTCTCTGATAGTGCGATTTCAACAGCTGGCTGTTCCTCGTTCCTGAAGGGGAATGCAGTCGGTCGGGGCAAACAGGTGCAGGACGGCCTGGTCCTCACCACAGCCTCCAGCTCCAGCTCCAAGCTCCTCTTCTTGGCCTTAAGCTTGATGATGTCCTCTTGTTCTTGGTTCCTCTGATTCAGCAGCTCCTGTCGCCTCCTCCGCTCCCACTCCATCTTCCTCTGACGCTCCAGCTCCTGCTTAGCAGCCTGCAGGGACACACACATGATCACGACCAAACACACACACACACACACACACACACACACACACACGCGCTAATCACAGGTCGCACACGTTCACACACAAGCTAAACCAATAACCAAATACATGCTGTCAAACCTTCCCAGCCATTCAGAGATGTACATAAACGGAGTTTCACCAGTAAACTAGTTTAATTAGTTATAATGCTGTATTTGCCCAACACAGGGTTACAATAATGAAGTTTTATTAACTTCCAGCCAATTATCACAGGGGGGCCTGGAGTCTATCCAGGACAGCACAGGGCACCAGGCTGGGGGGGTACACCCTGGACGGGATGTCAGCCCATCGCAGGGCACAAAACATGCACTTACACTAGAACCTCGCACTGCAGAGAATTTAAAGGCACCAGACCACCTAAGGGCATGTTTTTGGAGGAAGGCCACACAACACTGGGAGAACATGGAAACTCTCAAAGAGTGGAGGTGGGATTCCAACCCCCAGCTCTGAAAGGTATGAGGCAACAGTCCTGTCTGTAAACCAGTTTTTGATCCAGGCTGATACAGTTTGTAAAAACCCTGTAGCTTTGACCTTAAGGACTTCTGGAAATCTAATAATTCAATGAATCTACATGGTGGTGAGTTATTTGTGTTCTCTACTGTGAACACCCATGTACAATAATCATTAAATTCATTTACTATATTAATTTCATTTTCAATTATAAAGCCCTTACTATCCTGTAGATTAGTGATTTCAGCTTTTAGAGCTTTTTTGGAGATAAAACATTGGAAGAAACTTTTAATGTCATACTTGTCATTCATTTTTTAACTCAACCTGTAGACTCCTGCCTTATTTTGAAATCATTAGTTATCTTCCATTTGTGGAAGAGAGCCCTTCTCCCCCGGACTTTATTCTTAATTTCCTTAGTAAACCACCTTGGTTGTAGTTTCCTAGATTTAGTTCTGCTGGTAACAGGTATGAAGTCCTCTTGTCCTTTTAAAAAATTCCCATGCCTCTTCAACCGTTTTGCTATTTAACTTGTTCACAGTTTCTAGTTTCAGTCTCATACCATTAAAGTTTGCCTTCCTCACAATATATTTTTTTCTTTTGGATTTTACTCTTCTGACACGAAAATTAGCCTGAAATTTAACCATGTTATGATCACTACTGTCCAGTGGTTCTAAAACCTCTAATTTTTCAATCCTATCCTGGTTATTAGAAAAAAGAAGATCAAGAATGGCTTCTCCCCTGGTAGGGGTATTAAACTGAGTAAAAAAACAATCCTGTACCACTTCCACCATCTCCAGTTCATTTACAGAAGAGCCAGAGACTGTGTCCCACTGTATCCCTGGTAAATTAAAATCACCCATAACCACCACATCATTTTTATTACTCATAATCCTGATGTCGTCATACAACATTCTGCTTTCCTCTGCAGCTACATTAGGTGTCTATAACAAACACTGACAATTAGGCCATTTGAGTTTTTAGCATTTATTTTAGCATCTGTCATTTCCGTACTGGGCATCTTCCCAGGGCTACGGGGACCTTCAGAATTCATTATGCCCCCCCCCCCCCCCCATTATGTACTGGGGATCCCAAAGTGGAGGGGTGGGTTTGGGTCCCATCTAGGATGACTCCTTCTCTTTATCATATTGATTGTTGCGATGAACCAAGGCAGTAGAAAGTGTAACAGGAAGCTTCATCACCATACCAGGTCTGAGGCTTAGAACGGCCATGTCCTCTGCTGGGTCTCACTTTGTCTATGGCCAACAGCTTTTACCTGCTTGTCATGGTTAAATCAGGCATCGCTTGAGGAAGGCTCATGCTGCACCTCACAGGGGCTTTATAACCTAGGGGTCTCTGAAAAGAAGCACTAAGTACCATTATGTGTGTCCAGAGCCCCTTTGCTGTTTAAAGTGGACACACTAAGAAAACACTCACCCAGCCCCGACTGTGCAGCAGAGTGGCGCAGAGGAAGTGTGCTGGGCCCATAACCCAGAGGTCGATGGATTGAAACCATTCTCTGCTATGTTGTCTCTCTTTTCTTATGCCAAGTTTAAGTGCTTCACAGCAAATTGCTGATCTTTCCTTCATTAAGGCTCTTATCCCCAGTGTTCAGAGGTTTTCAAAGGGAGGTGTTTTGCCCCCCTTTCCTCAGCTCTTCTTTGAAATTCTGCTTCTAAGGTCAGCATCCCAGACACCTTTTCACTGATGCTGATGACACTGATAGAGATGGTGAAACATGGCACCAAGATAGAAGAATGAGTGAAGCACCAAGTACTCTAAAGTGTGTTATGATACCCTTTGCTATTTAAAGTAGAAACACTGAGGAAAGACTCAGCTGGTCATTGTTCTACTACCTGCAAGCCGATCATTAGTGCATCTCCAGCCAACCGCCTCTGCTGTTTTACAAAATTCACAGCTAATCAGCTCAAAAATTTGTCAGACTTTTTCATTTTCTGTTGGCATTTATACCCCTGACCGCTAGATGGCAGTGATGTAATCTATCTTCAGCCATCTGACTCATCCACTCCAACGTAAACAGAGTCAAAAACCAAAATGGCAATGCATGCAGGCACAGCGGCCTGGAGCTTTTCAATGCTACGCTTTTGTTGTGTAATATCTGACAATGTGCTACTGGTTTCTTTGCTTCTAGCACCAGAATTTTTTCTTTATTTTTATTCTTTTTTATTTTTGGTCTATGTATCTTTAGCTTTTATATGTATTTTATCTGTATTTATACTCTGTAAGTGTTAGTCTGTAGTTTTATGCTTACTATGGCGTCTACAGGCTTGCTCCAAATTACATCTCATTGTATTTTCACAGTGACAATAAAAGCATCTCACCTTATCCAAGGTTGGAGGTTGGATAAGGGCGCACCGCTAAAGTTTAGCTTTAGCAAACCTAGCTGTTGTGTTCACTGACTTATTACAACCTTAGAACACTAGGTGGCAGTGTCGAAAGGCAGACACTGTAGAGACGAGAAAGGAAGAAGTGTGATGAGTAGAGTGAGACGAATACGAACATCCGTACTGCTGTGCTACCTTGATGTTTTTGATGTAATGCTTGTTAAGTAAATAGCATTTCGTTTAACAGCATTTGTATATTCTCTGGCCTGGTTATTCGAGTGCTACACTACATTTCTGGCGACGAGTTTTGTGTTTTCACCTCTTCTTTTTTTTGCTGACTCACCATGGCTGGAAACGTGCCTGCACCTCCGATGTTTTTGCCGTGCCCGGGAGAGCCCCCGATACCTTTCGACATGTGGATGCGGATTTTCAAGAACTACCTACTGGTAATTAATGCAACGGGAAATGCTTGGCCTGAAGCGCGCAGGAGAGCTACGCTACTCCACTGTCTCGGAGCCGAGGGACAACGGACTTTCTACTCGCTACCAGATACAGGTGACTCCTTTGACTCTGCTGTCACTGCTTTAGAGAAACATTATACACCTAAAGTAAACGTTGTTGTGGAACGACATACCCTCAGACAGCGAAAACAAGCACCTCACGAGACTATTATACAGTATGCGGCCGTATTGCGTGATCTCGCTTCAAAATGTGGATTTGATGATAAAACCGATGAGATGATCCGTGATCAGCTGATTGAACATGTGAATAAGAGAGAGGCTCCTGCTCGAATCGGATCTGACACTGGACAAAACCTTAACACTCGCATCACAAGTAGAATCTGCTGTTCAACAAGCAAAAACAATAGCAGGAAAGGACAGTGTCTCAGTGCAAGCTGTACAACCTCGTTCACAATTCACTAAAAAGAAATACACACAGCACATTCATCCTAATAAGCCATTCAATGCCTCCACTACATCTTCCCGCAGCTGTTTCAGGTGTGGTTCTAACACACATCTGGCTAATTCTTCTCAGTGTCCTGCAGCCAAAGCAACTTGCAAGTCTTGCCATAAAGTTGGACATTTTTCTCGTGTTTGTCGCTCATCCAAGACAAGTGATGTACGTGAGATTCAGCTACCTAAACTGACTGTGCTATACTTAAACAACACTTGCCATGCACCACATACACTTACATGCAAAATCAATATCAGTACTCCTGCTTCTCTTACCAAAGAGCATGAAATGGTTGTTGACACAGGATCAGGAGTATCTATTTTGCCACACCACATCTATGTTCAGTATTTCAATGACACACCACTACTTCCACCTGTTAGTCAGCTAGTGACTTACACAAGGAAGAGAATTCCTGTGCTTGGTTGCCTACAAGTCAAAGTGAGTAGAGGAGTTCTCACTGCCCCAGTTACATTTTACGTGGTGAAGAAGGGCACTTCTCTTTTAGGAAGAGATCTCATGAAAGCCTTAAGCATCTGCATTGAAGGTAACACTACCCTCCCTCCCGTGTTTACCACAAACTCTGCATCTGCTCCCTGTATCCCTACTGCTAGTGCTGTTAGCTGTGTGACTGTTTCAACCGCTTCCTGCATCCCTACTACTCCAGACATTGGTTGTGCACAAAACTTTGTGCATAAGGTGAAAATTGACCCCACTGTTAAACCAGTACGCCAGAAATTACGACGCCTGCCTTTTGCTGTAAGAGCTTCTGTCTCAGCTGAACTTGACCGCTTGCTGAAAGCTGGTGTGATTGAGAAAATTGATGCATCACCTTGGGTTTCGCCTATTGTAGTTACAGGACGGAAAACTGGTGGAATACGAATGTGCACAGATCTCCGTGAACCAAACAAGGCTGTGGTCACAGATTGCTACCCTCTACCTCATGTGGATGAACTGCTTGCAAATTTACAAGGTGCAAAGCTGTTTTCTACAATCGATCTGGCTAATGCATACTACCAGTTGCCTCTTCATGAAGATAGCAGAGACCTTACAGCATTCATCACACATGATGGTCTGTTCCGATTCTGCAGAATTCCTTATGGCCTCACATCAGCCCCCTCAGCCTTCCAGAAAATGATGGCTGACATTCTCAACGGTCTTCCAGGTGTTCAAAATTATTTGGATGACCTTATTGTCTATGGCAACTCCCCTGTTGAGCATGACCAGAACCTCAACGCTGTCCTCCAAAAGCTGAAGGAGGCTGGATTGGTTCTCAATGAGAACAAATGTCACTTCAGGAAAACCTCCCTACGCTTCCTAGGTCATGTCATTACTGTAGATGGCATTCTTCCTGACCAAGAACACATTAATGCTGTCCTGAAAGCCCCTCCTCCATCTGACGCTGTTGCCCTGAGATCGTTTCTGGGCCTAGTGTCCTGGTATTCAAAGTTTCTGCCTAACTTTGCGACGGTTGTGGCTCCTATGCGTGCCTGTGTCAGTGAAAAAGACACATTTACATGGTCTCCTGCAGCACAAAGCAGCTTTGAGGAAGTTAAGCAACTTCTTGTGGACAGTCCTGCGCTTGCTCTTTTTAACCCTTCTCTACGACCGGTAATTTCCACAGATGCAAGTGACTATGGACTTGGAGCTGTCTTTGCACAAGTACAACCTGATGGCACAGAGAAGCCTGTGGCTTTCGCTTCCCGCACACTGACTGAAACGGAGAGGAAATACTCGACTGTTGAAAAAGAAGCACTTGCTTGTGTGTGGGCTACAGAAAAATGGAGAACATACCTGTGGGGACGTCGTTTTACTCTCCGCACAGATCACCAGGCATTGACAACACTGCTCAGCACAAAGGGAATCGGTCGGGCTGGTATGCGGGTTGCCCGCTGGTCTGCACGCCTGCTATGTTTTGACTATGATGTTGTCTATCGACCAGGCTCCCAGAACTATACGGCTGATTGTCTCTCGCGCCTTCCCCTGCCTGCGCCTCCTGACTCTATTTCAGATTCAGAACCCGAGATGGTGGCACATATTTCTGCTGTCCTAAGCTCCCTTCCAGTGGCTGACTTCAACTCTGCTTGTTCTTCTTGTCCTGAACTGTCAGCCCTGCGCTCACAACTTGAAAGTGGTTGGCCTCCATCGGTTAAATCAGTAAGTGGTGTACTAGCCCTATACTATAAGATCAGAGATGAGCTCTCCGTCAAGGATAACTACATCCTCAGAGGCTCAAGACTCATCGTGCCACTCTCCTTACGACACGCACTGATCATGCTTGCACATGAGAGTCATCAAGGAATCGTCCGCACAAAGCAACGTCTGCGCGACCTCTACTGGTGGCCAAAGATGGACTCACAAGTTCAGTCTTGCATTGCTTCATGTATACTCTGCCAGGTTAATGATAAAACAGCTTCTATTCACCCTGCTCCTTTGCAACCAGTCCCGCTGCCTGATGGACCATGGAAGAAACTTGGCCTTGATATTGTTGGACCCTTTAACACTGCAGTTTCTGCTTGAAAACAGGCGGTATTCAGGGCTAACGGGGGTTTATTTGGGACGACAGGACCAGGAAACATTCACCCACGCCGAATCCACAATGACAGACAAAGGGAACAGGTCAGACCAGGACTTAAATACAACGAGACTAAGCAAAGAAATCAGACAACGCTGGAAACGATCAGGGAAGCACACGTGGGAATTCAGGGGGCGTGGCACACATGAGGAGCCGACGAGCAGGGCATGACACATACATACATACAAACGCACACCCACTGCCACCCCAGTCTTGTCTCTTAACGCACACGCGTAGGCCTTTTTGGAAAAAACATCAATCACCGCAAGCAGATACTTTAACCCATCATTGTACGTCGCCAGCCCTTGCATGTCGCATAAATCGGCCTGCCACTGACACATGGTTGTCAGTACAAACACTCTGTTCCTGGGGAAATTCTTTTTAACCGGTTTATGTGAATTTGTACATTTGTACATCTTACTTTGAAAAACTTTCATGTTACATTTTAAAACATTTGTACATCTTTCTTTGAAAAACTTTCATGTCACATTTTAAAACATTTGTACATCTTACTTTTAAAAACTTTCATGTTACATTTTAAAACATCTGTACATCTCACTTTGAAAAACTTTCATGTTACGTCTTACAAATATTTGTGTAACTAAAAACTATGGTCAAGTTATATTACCATTCTTTAAAGTTTTTAATGTGTATTTGCAGCATGGTGCTAAATGCAGCTTACTGGTTGCCATTAAATGTAATTAAATAATCATGTACACCTTCTTTAAAATAACAAGACTATATCCTAAATTCTTACACCCCTGCCTGATTCCACAGTTCCTACCCCACACTTATGTGTCCCCCATCCCACCCTTCCATGACTTGTGAGATAAGGAAAGCACACTTCTGCCTGCCTGGTCGGTCATTTCTAGCCACTATTTAGGTTCTTCCTCAAATCGTGTTGCCTAAATGACTTATATCCCACTCATATTAATTTAAAATTTCGCTATAACAAAACAATCCTTATACATTTTAATAAAAAACGTGAACTATATATGTTTGTTTTTTTGATTGAGCAAACTCTTTTGTGTTTTTGTGTGCGTGTCCAATACAACTGTAGTTTGTATCAACTTTTTTTTTTTTTAGTTTGACCTCCAGGGTGTGTGTGTTTGTCCGCATGCGCGTGAATAAACATTTACTGAAAAACGTATTTATTCAAATAACTAAGACTTTATTCTGTCAAAGTTTTTAAAAATGTGCTTAATAGTACCTAACCGGGGGTGCTCCCCCAGAGACAGTTGCTAGTCCATTTATTCTTTTAAAGACTACTGATTCCAATTTGGTGCCATATGCTTTTATCTTGTAGTCTCATTCTCTCAGAGTTTCTCTCAGACTCGCGCAGCACGGCTCTCAGCTCTCCGGCATCGCTCTCTCCGAGTCCTTTGCGGATTATCCAAAGCCGTGGGGACCTTACCACAGTACCGCACCAGACACAGCGTACGCTCACGCTCCATCAGGTAACCCACCCCGCTCAGCCCCGGCGGCGGCGCCCGACAAAAACCCCGACACTCGTAAGCACTCTCCTCAATATAAAATTATAATTTTTAAAATAAATAATAATGAATAATTAAATAAATTAAAATAATAATAAATAAATAAATCCCTCTCCCGTGACGTCACATCGTACCACCACAACCAAGCCCCGCCCACAAGTGAACTTTTGACCCGTGACCTTTGACCCAACCTGTCAATTTGATGGAAGCGGTATCCTCTATCTCTCTCTAGGGACATTTTTCACACAGTCAACAATGACAAGATGCAAACAGCGTGGGCTGCAGTGAACATAAAATAGATGGAGATACAGCTGGTCAGCACGCTCTCTATGGTGCCTCCGTAGAAGGTGCTGAGGATGGGAGAGGAAAGCTCTCTTCATCCGGCGCAGGAAGTGCAAACGCTGCTGAGCCCGTTTAACCGGTGATGTTGTTTGGTGACCAGTCCAGACTGTCAGTTATCTGCACCCCCAGGAATCTGACGCTGCTGACCAACTCCACAGCACTGTTGAGTGCTGAATGATTGGGCTGTTTCCTCCTGAAGTCCATGATCATCTCCTTGGTCTTCTCCACATTCAGGATCAGGCTGTTGTCACTGCACCATCCCACCAGTCTCTTCATCTCCTCTCTACAGGGCAGGTCGTCACTGTTCCTAATGAGACCCACTAATCTACTTTGGATTAAGCCTTCACCTCTCACCCCCCCATCACAGACTAACAATGCAACTTCTTCTCCATCCTGCGCTGCTTGCTGTACTGCATGGAGAAGGTTCGGATGCTGTCCTTCACACTCTCCCACCATTCGGCCACGGAGGGGAAGGTAGGCTTGTCCTTCTGCCACTCGGAGAAGTGATCTAAAAAAAGGTGTCTAAAATCTCTCTCCTCCAGGATCTGCAGGTTCATTTTCCAATAGCCGCCCCCATATACAAGGGCGTCTATGGAGACAGTGGCCTCCACTGCCAGATGGTCAGTGGGCCACTGTGGGGAGAGGGACACCTTTTTAAAAGCAACGGGGGGTGAAGCTAAAATGTAGTCGATGCGGCTGCTGGCTCCGCGACTATTATGCCAGGTGAAGCCCGGCATGCTGGGGTTGCATGTTTTAAAACCGTCCACAAGTTTAAAGGAATGAATAAAATGGCCTGAGCTGGCATCCTGTCTACCCTCCAACGAGAGCCAGGGCGAGCTGCTCCACCTTGTTCGGAGACCCCTCCTGCATTGGTGTCGCACTCGAAGGGGCCTCCTCCACCTCGACCAGGGCTTCTCCTCCTGCCCCCGTCGCCGGCTGTTCCTGCCCAGTCGTGGGGGCTAGAGCTCCCCCACCATTCTCCGTGCCGACTGCTCTGTTACCCGACAGAGCGTCGGCATATGTAGTCTTTTTCTGTGGGCAGGAACGAGCCAGATGGTCCTCGCCGTTACAGTGTTTGCAGCGACGGGGGCCCTTGCAATCCCTGGCCATGTGCCCCGACTCCAGGCAGTTGCGGCGGCGCAGGTTGGCGCATCCCTCCAGGGTGTGTCCAAAGCTGTGGCACTGCCGGCAGAAGGGAGGCTGTCCAGAATAAAAAATGTATGCCTTATTTCCCTGTAGGTTAAAATAGGCTGGGGGGTGGCTAAAACCGCCTGCCCCATTAGCGTCCGGGCGCAGGCGGGCCTGGAACTGGCGTCGGCCAGTCCAGATCCCCAGCTCATCCCGGATGTCCCTGTGGCCAGGAAGGAGGTCCACATACTTTTTTTTAAAAACAAGCAGACGGACTCGGCGGTAACATGCGGGTTAAAACAGTGGACAGTAATAACCCGCTTGTCGGGCCACCACAGAGGCTCGATGGTATACCGTCTAAGGAGAGGGTGCTGGGCCCCCTCCTTGCTCCGCTCCAGGACCTTGCTGCAGCTGTCATCGGTGGACAAGGTGACCTCAAAGAATTCGAAGGGGCCATTCCGCGGTACGCAAAGAACATCTTCCATACGAAGGCCCAGTGCTTCGAAGGCCACCTCCCGGATGAAGGCCAGCCGGTCGGGGAAGGTGCCCACCTCCCCCTCAGCCCTCCAGCAGAACCGGGCGGTATTCCGCAGGCCCCCGCCTGCTACCAGCCACGGCCCGCTGAAGGGCTTCCTCGATGGTCCGCCGGCCGTTGCCATCCGGGAAGGTCCACCGACGTCGCCGCTGGAGCAGAGTCCTTCCGCCGCCGTGGTCTCGACGTCCGCCGTCCGCCAATCCGGGATGAGTCGAGCAGAGCTAAACTATAAAACCAGCTAAAAATAAAAACACCAGTTCGCCCAGCAGGGCGGCGGACAAGCCACCAGCCACTGCGGGATCCCCAGCCTACTAAAAACAGTAGTAGTTATGACCGACTCGCGTCGCCATAATGAGATTTAGTCGTACTTACGTTAAAAACCAAGGAAGGCACGGGTCGCCCCGTGGCAGCGGCGGTCAAGCCACCTGCTGGTCACGCCTTAGGTTAACCGTGCCTTCCTCTAAAAAACCCGACACAGTCCGTGAAAACCGGTAAAAAGTCAGTAAAATCCACTTGATTTTAGCCAAAAGGCCGAGAAGCGATACCCGCAGACTGCACCCCGCCGACACAAAATCACAATCTAAAAGGCTGAAACACCATGCAAATCAATGCCAACCCAGTACAATAAGAATTTTATTTATCAAACATTTAACAAATAGAACTACCTGCAGAACTATTACCCTTAACACAGGCAAAAGAGCAATTCCACCAGCAAATACAATTATACACCATTAAAATCCAATTACATGGCCAATAAAACAATTAAAATGTTACCTTACATGCATGCCAATAAAAAGTTAAGACAAAAAGAAAAAGTTCAAAAAGGAACATACCCGCAGACTTCCAAACTCTGCACAAGGGTCGGGCTAAAACAGCATCATACACTTTCCTAAAACACATAAAATCAGTAACCTTAGGAATAAAATAGGTCAATCACAAAATAAACAGCACAACAGATAAAATAAAATGTTAATAATGTTAATATTGATGAATATGTGCCAACAGTGATCAACCAAAAAAGTGCTCAGTAAATTCTGTACATGCCATTAAATACAATCCAAACCAAATAAAACACAAGCACAGAAAAAGAAAGCAAACTTACATAAAACCCGAGGTGTCCTTTGTGTGCTTCAGGAAAGCACATCATGTCAACCCTGTAGGATGGATTGTCACCACCTAGACGTACTGGGGCAGCCTAGGATCAAGGCAGTTAGATGGATGTCAGCTTACCTCTGGGGGTAGGTCGTTTAGGTGGATGGCAGCTTATTTCTGTGATCAGGGTGTTTGGGCAAATGTCAGCTTGCCTCTGAGATCAGAGTGTTTAGGTGGAAGCGAGGTTACCTCAGGGGTCAGGGGGCTGGGTCAAAGGCAGCCTACCTCTGGGGTTAGGGCATTTGGGTGGATGTGAGCTTACCTGAGGCGCCTGCCTGTTTGGGTGGACAGCAGCTTGTCTGAGATCAGAGCATTTGGGTGGATGGCAGCCTACCTCTGGGGTTAGGACATTTGCGTGACTGTGAGCCAGGTCATTCTGGACCTGAGGGGTCTGCGTGTTTGGGTAGACCGCAGCTTGCCTCTGCGATCAGGGTGTTTGGGTACATGTCAGCTTACCTCTGGGGTCACAGCGTTTGTGTGTAGGGCAGCTTACTACAGCTAACTCTCAATTAGTTTAACTGAATTTATCCTAAAAAATAATATTCATCTCTATACCTGACACACAAAATACCGTGACTTATATATAATGTGGCATGTTGTAAATGCAACCAGTAATCAGAAGACATGTGAAGACACACAGAAGTGTGACATGTGCTGCACACCAGGGCAATTTCAGAATCCCAAATCAGATCTGTAGTTAACACCAAGCTATGGTAAACCAAGTGGCAACTATATACATGTATGGAAATCACACAACCCGAAAAACATATTAATACACAGGTATGTCTGACTCACTATCAAAAACGATGTAAACTTCTGTAGTAGATTAACAGACACAAAAAACCCAGAGGTACACCAACGAAAACACAGTTTTCCAACTAGCAAGTCGCAATTAACTTCTAAATTATCGAAACCCAGCTACATCGATAAGTACAAAAATTACCACGGAACATACATGTATTAGTTTAATAAAGTTTAAGCAGAAATTATCTAAATAAATCCGGCTTTAGTTTTGTTTGCCGGAGCTCGAACGCCGGACATGTCTTACTAAAAGGGCGCGAAGGGGGCAAAGTAACCATGACAACCGCCTGCGGCTGGCGCCACACAACGTCGTTGACCGCAGTCAGACTCTCGCGTGTTTATGTCTGACCGACTCGCGTCGCCATAATGAGATTTAGTCGTACTTACGTTAAAAAAAAGCTCTTACCAACCTCATTTCACTGTATCCTATGCACAGCAATTTATTTAGCTTTCAACAAACTTAATTTTACAGAACAGAATTTCGGTATTGCCTCATCATGAATATATGATAATAAAAAATTCATTAATTTTCTCTAGTCAACGCACTGAATTACGACGGCCAATATTATGTATTATTTTGACAATAATATAAGTAGATTATTCTTTTACTATATGTAAATTCCTTAATTATATTCCATTGCTACTTTACAAAAGCCTTCAGGAAGTTTGGTGTTTTCATGACAACTAACCAAGTGTCTAACCAGTGTTTACCTGAATAATACAGAAAATTAAATGACACTTGTTAAACTCACCTGGACGTACCTTTTACAGTCGTTTAAACCGTCATGAGCAATGCTGAAATCACTGTTGCAAACAGTTCAGCGCGTAACATTGTCATTATTTTTCATCCTTATTAAACAAGGGCACGTTTTTGTGTAGTCTGTGGTGAAATGCATTTTATATTTTCGTTTTTTGAGACACTCTCCCTCCGCCGTGACGCTCCATGGAACCAATACCTTCGGTTCTCTGGGAGTTAAATAAAGGCCCGCCCGCACTGAAATATGATTGGCTTATATGGCTAAGTAAACCAATCAGGTTTACAATCTAGCACTGGCTACATGAAGAGTCACACATATAGGGATCCACACATACGCACGTTCTCTCTTTCTCTCTATCCCTCTCTCTCTCGCTCATTCCTAGCTCATTTACTTGCTCATTCGTGTGTGCTACTGTCTCGCGTGCATGCTCTTGTTTGCTTGCTCTAGTTTCCAGGATATTTTTTTTTTAATTTAGGGGCATCAGGGAGCCGCTGTCAATATGCGGGAGACTTGGGATGTCTGGATAACTGCTTATTTGTACTATCATGATAACTGATCATTTCCAGGGAGCCGTAAATGTTTACACATATTTATTATTTTATAATATTTCATGTATATTTTCAACTTATTCACACCTTATTGTACCATGCGTCCATGCATACTTTACTGTAAAATCAGACAGATAAACATTTAGAAAAATAATCGATTCTACAACTTAACTTGCAGCTGTCCAATTACACATCCATATTTTATTGCTGCAGATAACTGAGGTAGGTGTGGTATATAACGCTGAAGGTTAGACGTATAGTACAATAACATATGTACAACATGTGGTCATTTCAGTCAGACAAACGTTTAAAGTGGAAAACGAGCTTTATATTTTACCGGCAATTTCCATAGCACGTCTTAGTCGAAGTACTACACTGCCATCTATTGAACAAGTAGGGTTACTGAATCGTGAAATGTTTTTTTAGGACCACTAAAAGAGGATTATCAGTATGAAGGTTTATCAATAAAAATAATTTATTAAAATAAATATTACAGGACTCTCCCTGAAAATAAGGTGTTCTTAGCTTCCAAAGCCAAGGACACATTCTAGTGATTTTCCAGGAGACTGAACCTAACTAACCTGGGGCCTTATGAAAAACAATCAATCAGCTCATGTTGAAGCTCACAAGGTGTGGAGAACAAGAAAGACAAGTAAGGGAGAAAGGCAAGGTGCAGAGCATACACAAGCAATGTAGCGGCACATCAGTTATAGTGTATGATTAAAAATACATCATTTCTCACAGTATCAATAGTGGCCCATTGCTCCTACTGTAGCCTCACACCTCCAGGGTTGTGGGTTCAATCTGCACCCCTGCTGTAATAAACAGTGAAATTATCACAGTAACACTGTTTATCAGTAAAATAGTACAATACTGTAGAAAGTAGGGCAATATTTATGAGAACCTTGCCGATAAAATGCTGCAATGCACTGTAATTCAGTACGTAAACTGCAAATAAATAAACTGTAGAATTTACTCAAATTAAATGATGTAATAATTTGCACTCGCTTTTTTGGGTTGAATTTAGTATACGCAATTCTAGGAAATATTTTAAATAAATCAAGTTAAAGTCTGGGGTGGCATGGTGGTGCAGGAGTTTAGAATGTCATCACCGGTTCATCAGGTGTGGAGTTTGCATGTTCTCCCCATGTCGTTGGCACTGTTGCCTCGCACCACTGGGACCCGGGTTCGAGTCTCTGCCTGGGTCACATGTGTGTGGAGTTTGCATGTTCTCCCCATGTCGTCGTGGGGTTTCCTCCGGGTACTCTGGTTTCCCCCCACAGTCCAAAAACATGCTGAGGCTAATTGGAGTTGCTAAATTGCCCGTAGGAGTGCATGTTTGAGTGACTGGTGTGTGAGTGTGCCCTGCGATGGGCTGGCCCCCCATCCTGGGTTGCTCCCTGCCTCATGCCCATTGCTTCTGGGATAGGCTGCGGACCCCCCGCAACCCAGTAGGATAAGCGGTTTGGAAAATCGATGGATGGATGGATGGATGTTATTCCAAACAATAAGTAAAAAAAACACTTACCGTGTCAATTCTAGGGAAATTAGTTTCAGTAGTTTTGTGGTTGAGGTGACACTTCATCCAGTCCAGACGGTGGATAATTGCTAGGCAAAACATCAGGTCAGCAGGATCACCGCTTCGTTTCACAACTAACATTTTCCGGGCTCTAACATACCGGTCTCGCACTTGTTGCCACTTGTTTTTATGTAGCCCTACCTCTCGGCTCTGCTTCAAGTGGGCTCTGCCTGCAAGATTTCTGACAGAGGGGATAATCCAGATCTGGCAGGTTAAGAATAATATTGTGAAGTTGTTTACCAATCTCTACCTCAGTGCCCTCTCTAAGATGCCAAATAGTCTATCTGCTGGGGAAACCTCTGAATGCTTAGGTTCACCCATCCCTACTGCAGGCACAAGCAGACTGATGGGATGTGCCAGAGATGTGGTCAGAGCATGGCTGCATAGTAATGATACTGTCACTGCCACTGGAGATGTGGATGCAGTCCTTAGTGTCCTGAAGCAGCATTCTTATTTGACTGTGCATTCTGGGATGCCTCCAGCAGATTTTTGTTCAACCAAGTCAGATGCTAGGGAGGATCCTCTGGACTATTGGTTTAGGCTGAATAAGGCAGCAGATGATGCCAAAGGGTTTATTACATGAGATGTTAGGGCACTGCCATGTCTATTAGAAATTGCTCTGTAGGAATATCTTATTAATGCTTTTACATTTATCTGATGCTTTGATCCCTGCGATGGGCTGGCCCCCCATCCTGGGTTGTTCCCTGCCTCGTGCCCATTGCATCCGGGATAGGCTCCGGACCCCCCGCGACCCAGTAGGATAAGTGGTTTGGAAAACGGATGGATGGATGGATGCAACAAATACCAGTTACCATGTTCAGAAGGTCAAGTGCACTCACCCTACCCTTTGTTGGCATTAAGTGGATAACATTAGCTGGGTGATACTGTATGACCGGGGGAGGCGTTTGATGATGGGCATCTACTTTGATAATGCTTGGGTAATAGTACCATGTTTTGTTATTTAATATAAATACTTGACTGAACCAGCTTATGTATTTGGTCTTTAAGAAGTTTTTACTGTTGTCTGGTGTGCTGTCATATAACCTGTCTGACAGAAAGCTGTTTCTCCTCTCAGCACTAGGCGAATGGAAAAAGCCGTGAGCTGGGCTGATGACGAGTACTGGGCAGCCTGGGATAAATGGGATGAGGTGATCGAATGGGGAGATGAAGGATCTTCACCTAAAACACCTTCCTCCAACCAGGCTGGCACCAGTAATGGAGACATGGATGCTGGGGCGGTGAAGGAATATTATCAGAATAAAAAGAAAAAGTCAGACTTTAATCAGAAGTCAGAATTCAAACATATGTATTTCAGACCTTTTTTCTTCTGAGTTGGAGTCAGTCTGATATTAATTGAAACCACAAACTAAGTATTCAATGCTGTAAATGATTCTCACTGACTGAGCAACATTGAAATAATTGCTATAATCATGTTACAGTTTACTATAAAGAGAAATGTTTCTGTGCAACAGGTCAGCAAAAGAAATGGGTGTGCAGAGGCCTAACAGTGAGGATACGTAAATACGGATGACAGTGAACAACAAACCCCACTTCTGCCAACCATAGTTACCCCATCAGTTTGGAGGGAATCAGTGGCTGAGGGGATGAGGAGATCCACTGGGCGGGAGGACCCATTCTCTGTGGCTGAGTACGAGATCCACCACTGGTCCGGAGTGAGATACTGGTCACGAGAGGCAAAGAAGACACCTGTAAATGAAAAATCCATTCTGGACCTTTGTAATGCCCTGCAGTCATTTACTCTCTCTTGGGGGGAAGGCTGACAGGATGTCCAACACCCAGAACCATATTTAAACCTTTAAAATTATAAAATAAGTTCAGTCTGATATTGTGTCAGCCAAATGGTGTCATCAATGTGCATCATAAATATAACACCTAGCTGATGGTGGACCTAAATTTTCCAAATAAACCAGGAATCATATGAATCATGTCAGTGCACTTTGTACTGAATTGCTTTGGTATAGTGATGTATGCAGGGTTTCATCTATTCCCTTACATAGTCATGTGTGACGTATTGCTGTAATGCAAATGTTTTTTTTTTTTTAAACTCCCCATTCATTTGTGTTCCTGCCACTCTATAGCTAAGTACAAACATTAAATGATAAAGGCATAGCGGAAACTCAATGAGCGCATTTGACCGAGATCCATGGATGGATGTCATCTTCTCCTGAACTGTGAGTGATAATGTCTCAGCCCCAAGATGCATTTTACCACAGATCCATTCATGTCACTTTTGCAGGCTTGCTTATAATTTTCTGAGCTTCCATTGTGAGTCAAGTGTCCTGGTCATAAGCTCAGGTCTGCCGGTTGCCCCACTGGCCAAATTCCCACGGCCCTGACTTTCTGAGCTGGATATCGTGGTTTTAAGTCCCATCTGGGGTGATTCTTTTTTTACTTTTCCCAGCTGCCTTCTGCTTTGTGATATAATAAATATTGCAATAAGTTTCATCTTCATTTTCAATTAATCAAACTGTATGAAAACTATATTTGCAGCAATTACAGCTTTGCAGTCCTTTGCCATTAGAGCTGTCCGTTTATGACAATATTAGGGGAAATTTCAATCCTGCTATTCCCAGAGGTGGGACTGGCTTGGTATTTTCTCTGACCTCATGGTGAAGCTGGTCTCACATGAGCTTGATAGGCTGGAGATGTGATGATTCTGTAGGCCAGTCAAGCAGGACAGTTCTCTGGATTCCTCATCTTTCACCAGTGTGCTTTGAATCAGCCTTGCTGCTTGATAGAAGTGCTGACCACAGGGAGTGGCATGAGTTGTAAAACAGAGCGGTAACCTTGCTGGTTCATTGCACCTTGTACTCTGTGTAAATCACCCACCTTACCAGCACCAAAGCAGTCCCATACCGTTTTACTCCCTCTGCCATGCTAGACAGAAGCATGGCAGCTATTCTTTCAAGTTGTGCTTCTAAGGCCAGCATACAAGTTGTATTTTCCCTGTTGCAAAAAACACTGGTAGAGATGGCACAACGAGGCACTGAAGGTTTGAGCCTTTTTAACCATTGTATTGAAAACTGGTTCACTACGCGAAGACAGTGCACATGAGTGACATTTCGTGGTGAAAGTACCACTCCTGATTATATATATATACATGTATGAATGCATTTGACTATGTGTGTGTGTGTGTGTGTGTGTGTGTGTGTGTGTGTGTGTGTGTGTGTGTGTGTGTGTGCGTGCAAACTGACAGACTGGGAAAATGAATTCAGAAGTTTTGTTTTGCTAAAAGTAAGTTCATTTTTAGAGAAAATTAGTCACAAACGAAAACAAAAGAAACTGATGGATTTTTCTCTCTTTCCTATCAAGTGAAACAATAATAAAAGCAGACTTAGTTATTGAATTTATATAAAGAATAACAAACTATCTGCCATTCTTTACGGTCACTTTTGCCAAGTTTAATGCCCTTTCTTGTCAATGACCATCATGAGCCTGCAAGGTTCTAACAGGTCGAGATGCTCTTCAGCCAAATGGCTGCTTCAATATTAGTTTAAATACTCATGGCCATAGGTGGAAATTAGTGGGAGAACATTTTAAACTGAACTTGAGAAAACACTTTTACACAGCGTGTAGTTAGAGTATGGAACAGTCTTCCTGTTCATGTAGTGCAAGCTAAAACCCTGGGTTCCTTTAAATCAGAGCTAGATAAGATTTAAAAAATTCTGAGCTATTAGTTAAGTTCTCCCCAAACGTGCTTGATGAGCTGAATGGCCTCCTCTCGTTTGTAAATTTCTTATGCTCTTATTATTTTTCAGTCCAAACTTGGTACCTATTTGGAATAATAGATATATTACCCACAGAAATCAGTCCCCGTACCATGAACGTTGGGTAGAGAAGAACATCTGGTCAGCTTTGCATCTATTGGACATCACAGGAAATGTTCTGTTTTTTGAAAACTTTTGTTTAAAACATAATACAGTTTATTAAAAAAGAGTTTGATATTGTTCTAAAATCTATTCCAGCTGCACATTTAATGTTGGTCAGGAACCTTTTAAACAATTCTCCCCTTCTCCTATTTCATAGCCTCCCTCCTCTCCAATACAATGGTATTATTTTATAAGTAGGGTAAATTCCTAAATGAAATTATTAGACATAATATTATTAGACGTTGCTTATGAACTATTTCGTCACCTTTCCAATAAAAATTCAAATCAACCAGTAAACACATTTGCACTAAATATATTTATTATCCAATACCCCCCAAAGTCAGAGTTACACTTTAAAGTATTCAATGCTATATATACCTGTAATTAATTTCTTCATGCTAAGTTTAACTTTGATAATAATACTTGCACCTTTTAAAATAATGACATAGAAACTTTGGACCACTTGTTCTTCTCTTGTTGCTTCTCAACAAGTACAAAATTTCATTTTTTGACTTCCTTTACTTGTAATGATATTATCTTTGGTGTTGTCCTAAATGATGATACGCTTTATCTTTTACTCAATAAAATTATATTGTTGGGAAAATCTATATTCATAAAACAAGTGTCATGCCCGGCTCGTCCACTCCTCCTGTGTGCCACGCCCCCTGATTACCCACGTGTTTTCTCCCGATTGTACCCAGCTGTGTCTAGTTAATTTGCTCAGTCCTGTGTATTTCAGTCCGTGTCTTACCTGAGTCCATTGTCTGTCATTGATGTTAGTTAGCGTTTCATGTCTCCTGCTCCCTGTTTATTTATTAAATCCCTGGTTTACCCTGACTTCCGCCTGTCCGCCTGCTTCCTGCCCGTTCGCCTCGCACGATCGCCGTTCCGTCCGGCTTTGAACGTGACAACAAGATTCTTCAAAACTCCTCCAAACTTTTTTTTATCTTCAAAAAAGAACTTTCTCAGTTCTTCACAGCTTTGACGTTAATGAGGAAAAAAAGCTGCAGTGAAACTTTTGCAAAGGATAAGGGGCCAAACTTTTAGTCCGTAGTACGTGGCGATCGTCAGTCGAATTATGCACTGCTTTTTGGAGCTACAAACGTTCCTGTTAACTTTAGGGATAACAAAAGAATGATGTCATGAGATTCACTGTAATAAAATCACTTTCAAATATTAACGAAATGCAACAAATAAGACTTCTTTAATTCTTATACATGTAGTAAACTGACAGACTGAGAAAATGAATTCAGAAGTTTTGTCTTGCTAAAAGTAAATTCTTTTTTAGAGAAAATTAGTCACAAACGAAAACAAAAGAAACTGATGGATTTTTCTCTTTCTCGTATTAAGAGAAACAATAATAAAAGCAGACTTAGTTAGTTATTGAATTTATATAGAGAAAAACAATCTGCCATTCTTTACGGTCCCTTTTGCCAAGTTTAATGCCCTTTCTTGTCAATGACCATCATGAGCCTGGTATCAGTTCACACACACACACACACACACACTCACTCACAACCTCCTAGATGCCGCTCTGAGAAGTGTAATGTTTGTGATCGTGGTTAATCTTATGCTACATTAAGGCCCCATAGTTAATGATGGGGATTAAATCAGGCGATGAAGACAGCCAGGTTACAATTTCATCACCTTCCAAGCTGGTTTTAAGGTGATGTCATGGTCTGTGCCTATTCTTGAAGTTTCAACTTGTGAGCCTTATGCATTGTATTAAGCTGATGTCTGTGTCAAAGTACGCATGAAAGAAAATTAGACTATTTTGCTGGCTTAGGTCCTACAGGCTTGTTGGCTCAGGGTGTCGTGCTCTTAACATCATGGCTGAGCTCTGCATGTCATATGCATGTTCTGCTGCTTGTTTCCTTGTGCCTGTGTGTGTCTGTGTCTGTCAGTGAGTCCTATGATGCACTGACCTTCTTAGCAGAATATTCCACTTCCTTACAGTATGTCCTATTGTGACTCCCCTATGATCCTGTACTGAATATATTATAAAATGCATGGACATAATCAAATGCTACATCTTCCTTAACTATTCATTTAACATTTTTTAAATGATTTATTTTTCCACTTTTACGTTTAGTGGTCACTCCATAAGAGCTGTCCTTTAACGTGCTGCGCAGTGTCCCTGGATGCTTTGCAGTCCACTGCAAGGCTTGGACTTGAGGAGTCAATTCATTATGAAATGACTCCCAGTCTGAGCTGTGAGCTAATGCAGAATAACCAGAAGCCAGGTAGTGACTCTTGGTTGCTGTAGTTGTTCTCTTCTGACCAGGGAGGTGTTCCACTAAGCAGGATTTCTCAGTTAGCGGAGTTAACTTAAGCTAGAAGTCATGATTGTTCAATAGGAATGCTCCTTACCTCTTACTGGACAATTATGAGTGAGCCAGTGTCTTGTTTAAAAAGAGAAAATCTGTATCCATCTTCTGAATTATTCTGAATTATTCTACTCCTAAACAAACAGTTATCCTCAGAGGCAGCATAACATCTTGGCAGCTGCTCAATGCAGCATTGAAAAGCACTACAGAGAGTAATGAGCTCACAGATGTAATGAGCACAGAGCACGCTGCTCTCAGCAGTTGAGGACATAAATTTTTCCCCACAGAATACTCTGCTTGTGTAGTGTTTGTACTTGGCCTGCTACTGAAGGGGCATAAGTGATAATTAAGTGACATGATAATAAAGTGCATTGCTGGGTGTTTCTTTGCCAATCTCGCATGAAACAGTACTGTGATGCAAGACAGGGAGCTCGCACTCCCTCATTCAGAGAAGGGCACAGAGTGCGGCTGTGGAAACCAGCGCATGTGCAAAAAGGGCATCAGAAATTCTCTGCACCCATCGAGACCCATCCTGGCTGACGGGAAAGCATGGCATGCTGCCCATTTGGCCTCAGTACCCAGTGGACTTCCCCAATTTCCAGCCCTGCCAAAGACTGGTCCTGAAGGAACAGTTGAGCTTGGAATGGCCTAAGGAACTGGAAGCTGTGCAGCCAGGGCACACAAACCATCATCGGCTCAAGGACTATGGAACTTCACAGAATTAAACAAAGAAATGAAATGCATGTTCTGACCGTGATTTTCTGGTTAGAAAGAGATACCTTAAAGGAAAAGATAGATTCAGTATAAAATATATAACAGTTGTTCGTAGATCCTCTTACTGTGGTCCTCAGTGAATGGAACATTTCTAATTGTAATTGATTTCTGTTGGAAGCAAAACAGGCAGTTCATAGTGAAAAGGTTGTGCAGTTACAGGAAGGCACAAGCACAATGTTTTTTGTTGAACTTACATTCTATTTTGTCTGGGGTGTAATGACCTTATAGGAAGAAATGTTACAGGTAAGGCGTGTCTTTAATAGAATACAGTGCTGCTGCAGGAAGTAAAGGGGGGATGTTGCGTTCAGTTAGTAATTGTTCTGTTTTCCATATTACTGTATGGAACCTAAAGAGGGTGCTGTAAGGCTGTTTGATTCGACTTCAATTCCTATTCCAAGAGTCAAGAATGGATAGTATATCCCAGGCAGCAGTTTTCCAGATTATCAACTTCAAAAACTAAAAAATATGATAGGAAAAAAGTCTTTGTAAAATTAAGAAGTATATAATACTTGCTGAATTTTCAGCAAAAGGTAAGACGGACGGGAGGGTTGTTCTCGCGCAGTGACTTAGCGACAGCTCCGGGTAGCGGCTTCTCAAGCCAGTGGTTTAGCCACATGTTTGGGGCCACGCAAGACAGCTGCTGACCGCGGCTGCCCCCCCCCCCACTCCCACCCCCACCCCCGTCATCCCCGACCCTGCAGGGTGTGCTGACCTGACCAGCCTGGACACCATGAGTCCGCAGGAGAGGAAGCGACAGGGTTACGTCCACGAGCTCATTGAGACGGAGGAGCGATACATGGCTGACCTTCAGCTGGTCCTGGAGGTATGATCTGCAGTGGGGCCCCCGTGAGGTCTTTGCACTTCAGTCTGCTTTAAGCATTTGCAGTTTTGAGTTTTTATATTCTTGTCATGGATCTCATGTATAGGGCTTTGAGTGTAGGTTTTTGTGCCAGAACATGTTTAACTTATTTTCCCTAACATTTTGTTATCCCTCTTAACCTTTACTAACCCTTTCCAACTTTGCCCGTCTCTCATTTTTTTTTCTCCAGGTGTTTTACAAGCCCATGTCTGAGTCGGGACGCCTGACAGAAGTTGAAATGGCCATGATCTTCGTCAACTGGAAGGACCTGATTATGTCCAACACCAAACTTCACAAGTGTGTCTTTCCACAAGCTTGTTTCTTCTTGGTAGCTGAAATTCTTGGGAATGAAACGTGATCCGATGCTGCCACCTTGCTCTAGGAATACGAACTGCGAGTATCGTGTCCCACAACAGCAAATGTCATAGGCAGAGTGAAGTCCCAGAAATAGAGAAGTGCCAGGAAAAGGAATTATCTATGCAGTCGATGGATAATAACAAAACAGGCTGCACAGTTTTTGCACTTAAAGATCATGGAAACTGGAATGTTTGTTGAGAATGGCACTGGCCAGCATTCTGTTTTTGAAACTCACCTGAACTTTTACGAAGAAATTGCTTGGTACTGGACTTGGCGGCCTTTGCGGTTTTGGTGATTGTGTTTGTGAATGGCAGGGCACTGAGGGTGAGGAAGAAAACGGGTGGCGAGAAGATGCCGGTGCAGATGATTGGGGACATCCTGGCCTCGGAGCTCTCGCACATGCAGGCCTACATCCGCTTCTGCAGCTGCCAGCTTAACGGTGCAGCCCTGCTGCAACAAAAGACTGACAAGGAACCCGAGTTCAAGGACTTCCTCAAGGTGAGGAATGGTGGGCAGCAGCCCTGGAACAAATGGGAGGGGTAGATAGTTCATTGTTAAAGGCTGTTCCAGAGCGATCGGTAAGCGGGAGAATTGCAGCCGTCCAAATGTCCTCAGTGAAAAAGCGGTAGCGGGTTAAATGGATGTTGAACTGTTCTTTATTTTCTTCTGAAATGAATTACAAAGATATCTTGCGGGCCAATACTATGTTCTATGAGACCTCTGGACTCAACTCTTCTAAAGCACCTAGACTGAAATTTAGAGTGGTGCTTTAGATAAGGACGTAGGCTAGGGTTTCTGACTCCTAAGTGTGTGTGTGTCTCTCTCTCAGAAAATCGCTACAGATCACCGGTGTAAAGGTATGCCACTGTCCAGCTTCCTGCTGAAGCCTATGCAGAGAATCACCCGCTATCCACTCATCATAAAGAACGTAAGTCCTGCACATTGTCACCCGTGGTCCCTCCTTCAGTGTGCGATGTGGGAGGCATGACGAATTAGCCTCATCCAATTTGCCTTGGATTTAGCTCAATTTGGGTTGCTGCTACGTATGACTTTGCCCTGCCAAAGATGCAGTTCGTGTCAATTCCTTTGGGGACCAAATGATAATGGTTGTGACCATCATCATGGTCAGCAAATACAAGAAAGAATGTGCTGTTTTGCTGGAGTTAAATACCAATGAAATGCAAAAACTTCAGGCAGAAGAGTGAGTGTTGGGGAAAGCGCCCGGCGTTTCCACCCCAACTCCACATTTACGAGACACACACAGGTTACAGTTTTACTTGCAAGGGTACCCACACTCTCTGCAATGCAAACTACAGCAGAATGTGTTACAAAGGGTGGTTCCCCTTGGCTTCTTTATTTATAGTCAATGGGGGGCGCAAGAGAGGGAAGTGAGATTCTTATCTAAGTAGGCAGCTGTTAACCACCTACTTAGAGTACAATAGCTAAGAGTATGTGGCTAGAAGATAAGAAATAACGTATACATATATATTTACACTCATTGCTGATCATACAGAAATGATTAACAACTGTTTCTTCAACCTAACAGTCCCTCCTGTTTATCATGACAGTATGATCAGAAGCATCAACATTGTAGAAGTTGCAAAAGCACTTTAGGTACAACCTTCATTTAGACCACATTGTCATTATCCTGGAAAACATTTAATTCCGTTTCTTCAGGTCCGAGCCCTGCACGGGTGCTTTCGGCTCGGCCGTCATTATGAATTATATGTCTTCTTCATCGCCATCGCTGGAAACAGGCTCTGTCTCTATAGTTTGGGTAAGGGAGAGAAACATTGTACTGCGTGTCCGAAAAGCAGCATTAAGAGCTTGATTAATAAACATTTTCAAACATGGTATAACAGTAATAAAACAACAGAAAAATAAAATGAAAAACAAAAGAAGAGGTAGGCATGTTTTCATCAGTATTGACCACCATGTTCCTGTAATAAACCAGTCTAACCAGGATGAGGAGGACTGCGGTCGACTGTCCATGGTCATCACTTTTTGTAAGTTTCGGAGGCGGTCTAAGGCAGATGTCATATTGGGTGAGTGCACATTGTCAGGAATGTAAGTGCAGCACGTTTGGTTCAGGAGGACACATACTCCTCCTTGTGCGGCTGTCAGTAGGTCTAATGCCATACGATTCTGGATTACCATCTGTCTGGTTATGTCTAATTGTTCATTTTGTTTTTGGTTAATCAGTATCGAATCATTCATAAATAGACCTAGTCTATAATTTAGAGTTTCTACGCGTAGCATGAGTTTTCCAATTCCTAGCCCAGGGAACAGGGCCAGCATAACTTTACTGCCTGTTCCCCACAATTTATGTTCAGCGGGCACGTCGGTTCCCCACACACTATCATGGGGTTGTATTGATATCGAACGCCTTCTCCTGCTTCTGAAGAAAGTTTTACTTTCCTGTGCTATCAGGAAGGTGTGATCTGAAACAAAAATAAGAGCGCACACTCCAAACCAGTTCGGTGGTAAGACAAAGTATGCACGAGGTCCACACAACCATGCTACTCCGTCCACCCAATATGTTCCATTACTGGGGCGAAGCATCGAAATTGGAGATCCATACATGCTGTCTACATATGTTAGGTTACAGTTCGTGGTGTTTCCTCCTATCCATCGCGTACCATTATCTTGCTTAAAACAAATGGCATGCTGATATGTCAGTGGGTCTCGGTCCATCAAGACAGAAAAAGGAAGTGAGACATTAGTTTTAGCAACAGCGAAGTCTACCCAGAAATCCTGTATACAGGTACCATTTTGAAACCCAACGTCATCTGGGTAGTTTCCTGTAGCCTCCTGATACTTAATTCGGACCACTGTCATTCTATTAGTCCCAGGTATAGTTATGTTCACATCTTCCCCTGCTAGCGAAAATATAAGGGAAAGACGGCTCTGGTATCCTATTCCTGCGAAAGAAGCAGCGCACTTGGCTTGGGATATGTTCATAGCTTTACCATACACCGTAGGTCCTTCACTATGAGTGGGCATTACTGAACAAACATAGCAATTTGTCACATTTTTCGCTGTTACAGTATCATGTACATATCGGTACCAGTAGTTTTGCATAAATGGATGTGAGTGGTCAGCGGGCAACGGGCGTAGATGGAAGTCATCATGGGTCCATCGCCGTAGGTGCTGTAATGGAGCTGGTGAGAGCCAGGACAACCATACAAGTCCTACAACAAGAATGACCCCTAGAGTCACTTTACCACATCCCCACCCTATCAGGGCCATCCTAAATAGAGTGCAGCTCAGTTGTTTTCTTCACCGGGTTGAGACAACAGCACCCTATTGGTTACTGTGCCTTTGTAGCGGACTTCCACTGCTACTCTGTTGCTGAGGCCTCTGATAAGGGCTTGATGGGTTTACAGTGACTTTTGTGTATCCAGGAAGGTCGTTCTGCGATCTTTACTGCTGTTGGTGTTGTGAGGAGGACTTGATAAGGACCGTCCCACCGAGGTGTGCTCCAATCTTTCCGCAACAGGACCTTGACCAGGACCCAATCTCCCGGCTGCAAGTTATCCTGTTGAGTAGAAACAGAATTTACCGGCAGACTACTGGGGCTATGTTTTTGTTGTGATGTTAGTAGTTTACGCATCCAATCAGCCAGCGTATTTTCTCGGTCTGCTTTTTCTATGTCATTCATTTCAGTTGCTAGGGGAAATGGTCTACCATACACTATTTCAAAAGGTGTTAATCCTGCAGGAGTGGGAGTTATTCTCATCCATAATTTTACTAGAGACAAACATTCTGGCCACGGCCTTTTTGTCTCTTCCATTGTCTTTTTTAGCCTTGTTTTAATAGTGCCGTTGGTCCTTTCCACTAAGCCTGCGCTCTGGGGGTGATACGCACAATGATTCTTAAGCGTAAAACCTAATGCTTGTGAGCAAAGGGACATAGTCTGATTTACAAAATGAGTCCCATTGTCTGATCTTATAATATGAGGTATGCCATAGGTAGGGAAATAATGGCTTACCAAACATTTTGCAACGGTCATTGCATCACAATGCTTTACAGGGTATATTTCTACCCACTTAGAAAAGGTGTCTATAATAACTAGACAGTATTTCTTTCCTTGTGACCAAGATAATTCAATAAAATCCATATGTACAACTTGAAACGGATACTCAGCTGTGGGGAACTGGCCACGTTTTGGTCTGATGTTTCCTTGTGCATTGTGTTTACAACAAATTAAGCATGTCCTACAAAATTGTTTTGCATAATCAGAAAAATTTATAGCATAGAAATATTGTTGTATGATATGTACCATCCCTCCTGTTGAGACATGAGTATTTCCATGGCTCACCAAAGCAGCTGTTTTGTATAAATTTTTTGGTAGGATGGGCTTGTCATTCATATAGTAAACTTTCTCTCGTTGTATTGCTCCTCTTTTGATCCAACTTTGTACTTCTATTTTAGGAGCATGAATCTGTGCATCACATAGCACATCGCTATCTATAAAAAGAATGTCTGCCACTGATAAGGTAGGTTGTTTCAGTGCCGCTTCTTTGGCGGTTTTATCTGCAAAACTATTTCCTGCGGTTTCTGCAGAGTCATCAGTCTGGTGTGCTTTGCATTTGCACAGTGCAAAGTGAGTCGGTAAATGCACAACGTCTAATAATCTAAGTAGCAAATTCGTATGAGTAAGAGATGTGCCCTGTGATGTTCTAAAACCTCTATTTTTCCAGACTCTTGCATGGTGATGGACAGCTGCAAACACATATTGACTATCAGTGTAGATAGTAAGTGACTTGTTCTTGAACAGTTCACATGCCCTGATCACAGCATAAAGTTCAGCCGCTTGTGCTGAACAAGTAGAAGGGAGTGCATTGGCTTCTAACACTTCAGTAGATGTAACTACAGCATACCCAACTTTATTTTTTTCCATATCATTTTTTGATGCTGAGCCATCTACATAAACAACTTCTGATCCTGGTATAAAAGTTTGCAGAATATCTGCTCTTGGTTTTGTTTGTTCTTCTATTGTTGCTTTGCAAGAATGTGGCTCCCCATCCTCTGCGGTAGGGAGAAGCGTACTAGGGTTCAATAGGCCACACCGCTGAAGTTCAATGTTACGTTGTGAGAGCAAAAGTGACACTAAGGTAAGATGTCTTGTATGTGTTAAGAATGGAAGCGGTGTCTGCAACAAGATTAGAGACACAGAATGAGGAATATGAATATGGAGCGAATGGAGATATCGGCAGAGACTGAAAAGTGAAGGAAAAAAGTAAGCTGAACACAACAAGAGCTTTGTAGCGACAGGCAGCATGCGATAGGTGGAAATGAGGAGGCCAGAAACACATCACAGGTAACGGCGATGAAAGTGGCACGGCCTTTCACAGGATCCATAACCCACGGGGCTGGGAAGACGGGATGGAGGGCGAGAGACGGACACGGATGTAGGGAGACAGAGGGGGGAAAAAGCAGAGAAACAACCTTAATCAGAAGGAAGAGACTGCTAAGGCAGCCCAGCAAAGAAAGGAGACCCTGAAGAAGACAGTCGTCCATGTCCTCAAACTGGGCAGGACGCGAAGGGGAGAGAAATGGAGGGGAGAGAGAAAGATAGAGTGAAAAATGAAAGAGTTAGCGGGGAAAATTAATGGGAGGAGGTTGGCCTGCTAATTCTTGGCATCAAAGGTAGAATGGCGTGGCGAGCAGCTCTTAATGTGCCGTTTAGGCCCACTGTGGGTCAGATCCGCCCCCCTCCCCTGAGACAACGTCAGCCTGAGTCACAAACGCGAGTGGCATCTTCATAGCCAAAAGCAGAATTACAGGTTGGGTGACATTGCTCCCCGTTCCCAAAAGCAGATGCTGACAGCACGCGTTGATGCATATTTACATTTATTTATTTAGCAGATGCTTTTGTCGAAAGTGACGTACAAGCGAGGATCAGAGAGCAGAGGCAGCCAACGTCTCTGGGACAACTGTGGTTAAAGGCCCTGTTTACTGCACCTGCCATGGAATTTTACCCCACAACCTTCCAGAGGGAGGTACATGCAGATGCATACCTCACTGAACTATGCATTGTCCTACATCACAAGAATATATTTTAATTATGTTTGGATTTCCTATTAGAGAATGACACCTGCGTTGTCATCTCCTGACAAAATCTGGAATCTCATCTATACTAATGTGTGCAAAATGTCACTGGTTACTGCACTGCAGGGATGGGCTTCACAACTCAAAATGGGTGAAATTACAGTGGACTGTCAATCTCTGCCTTTAACCCAAAAGGAATCAAGGACAAAAAAAGATGAGTAGTTGGCATTGATGGAGAAAATGATGCCTCAAGAACCATTTGTTGTATTTTTTGAGCCCACTAGATGGTGCTCTTGGCATGCTTTGGGGCAGCGCTGTGGGGCAGCGCTGTGGGGCAGCGCTGTGGGGCAGCGCTGTGGGGCAGCGCTGTGGGGCAGCGCTGTGGGGCAGCGCTGTGGGGCAGCGCTGTGGGGCAGCGCTTTGGGGCAGCGCTTTGGGGCAGCGCTGTGGGGCAGCGCTGTGGGGCAGCGCTTTGAGCCCAATTATGAATTGAATGCAATCAAATCAGCAAATACAGCAAATGGCTCATGGGGCATCATTTTTGTCCATCACTAGTTAGTTTAGTAAACTGGGCAATCGATAAGTCCCACCTCCTGCCAATTTTGAGGCTTCACTTCTCCACTTTATTCTATTTACAAATGCTACTGGCCCCTGTACAGCACACTGGGCTAACTAGAGGCAAGCCACAACATTGATGCCTTTCTACCACCAGTAATGCCTCCTCACCTTGATGTCCACGTTGTACTGGTCCATCTCCGACAGTTTTGCCACGGTATCCTTCTCCAGCACATCCAGCTGCTCCTTGAGTTTCCGACAGACGATGTCCTTCTCAGTCACGCCCCTCTTTACGGAGGAAAGTGTCGGACCTGTATACAGAAACACTACCTCTAAGCAAGACCCTTCACCTGCAATTGCTTCATCCTGGGACTGACAATCTACATCTAAGCCCTGCAAGGAAGTCCTCCAACTTGCAGGGAAAACTGCAAGGGGGTTGGTGGCAGGGTTGGCACTCCAGCCACCGGAAAAAAATGTACACTGTTCCATTCCATTCGGACTAGTGTGATGCTGAGGTGTCACCCGCTGCACGACTACACTCAGGTTCTCATCCCTGAGGTGGTTCGTGTGGAGGGTGCAGCAACGCGCTGTATCAGCAGGGGGCCCTTACATTAACAACCCTAAGTGCACCTCGAGGTTATATGGTAAGTATTTTCTTGTTGACATGTGAGAGGGAGGGCTGTGACAGATAACCTGGCCCCCACAATCCCCCACTCCACCCAAACCCTACAGAGCCGAGATGAGTTGGTAGCCGACTTGTGCCCAGAACTTCTGGAAACTCCTGTACTGCTGGAAAAGCCTTCCAGGGGGGGTTACATCTGAAAGCTGGCTGAAAGAACGCCAAGATTCTGCATTGCTGTCATCGAAGCAAAACTGTCGACTGCCTCCAAGCCTTTTACTCTAAGGTGAATAATGTAGCTAAAATATAAAGATGTATTACAAGTGGGTGCATCCAAACTTTTGTCTGGTAGTGTACACCTACATTTTAGAAGCACAAGAAGCATGTACCACCCATGTGCCACCATGACATTTAAGTACTTCAAGAATGACTGCAGGGGGGGGGGGCGCCAGGTAACGCAGGGAGAAGCAGGGAGATCAGACTCACCAGACCTACTGTTCAGCCCCATGTTGCATAGGATCTCCTTGCATCTCTGCTGCTCCACAATCAGCTGAGAATGTTTCCTCTGCCCCTCCTGCACAAAAACAGGCCAAACTCCCTCAGAAAGCTGGAGAATCCTGAAATAAACCCTCCCTGGAAACTTCACCCTATCTATCTATTGCTTTTATAGTAAATTCCCCCCCAAAAAAACTGCACATTCTCCAGGAAAGGTGTGAAGAACAGTCTCTCCCTTGGTTGCCAAAATCTGAAGACTGCTAATCAGACAGGAGTGGCACAGCTGTTGTATAACGCACAGCAGACATAACGCCAGATCACATGGAAAAAGAACCGTGTTGAATCTATTTATCAGTGTTGCAGCTGGTGCTCGTCCCATAGCTGCTGGGATCTTGGACGGCAGCGGAGGAAGGCCGCAGACCTCAAGCTGCCGCTGCAGGGCGTTGACCTCCAGCAGGCAGCTGTCCTGCTTCTGACTGATCAGTTCCAGCTCTCCCTTCTGGATGCTCCTCTTGCTCTGGACGTCCCTGAGTCGGTCAGAGATCTGCTTGTGCTTGTCTCTCTGAAATTAAACAGTGGTCTTATGAGTCCTGAGGGCGGGAATATTGTCGCTGTGGACACAAGCATGTGTACCATTGACATCTGAAAGGAAAACGTGCGTCTCTGATAGTGCGATTTCAACAGCTGGCTGTTCCTCGTTCCTGAAGGGGAATGCAGTCGGTCGGGGCAAACAGGTGCAGGACGGCCTGGTCCTCACCACAGCCTCCAGCTCCAGCTCCAAGCTCCTCTTCTTGGCCTTAAGCTTGATGATGTCCTCTTGTTCTTGGTTCCTCTGATTCAGCAGCTCCTGTCGCCTCCTCCGCTCCCACTCCATCTTCCTCTGACGCTCCAGCTCCTGCTTAGCAGCCTGCAGGGAACACACACATGATCACGACCAAACACACACACACACACACACACACACACACACACACACGCGCTAATCACAGGTCGCACACGTTCACCACACAAGCTAAACCAATAACCAAATACATGCTGTCAAACCTTCCCAGCCATTCAGAGATGTACATAAACGGAGTTTCACCAGTAAACTAGTTTAATTAGTTATAATGCTGTATTTGCCCAACACAGGGTTACAATAATGAAGTTTTATTAACTTCCAGCCAATTATCACAGGGGGGCCTGGAGTCTATCCAGGACAGCACAGGGCACCAGGCTGGGGGGTACACCCTGGACGGGATGTCAGCCCATCGCAGGGCACAAAACATGCACTTACACTAGAACCTCGCACTGCAGAGAATTTAAAGGCACCAGACCACCTAAGGGCATGTTTTTGGAAGGCCACACAACACTGGGAGAACATGGAAACTCTCAAAGAGTGGAGGTGGGATTCCAACCCCCAGCTCTGAAAGGTATGAGGCAACAGTCCTGTCTGTAAACCAGTTTTTGATCCAGGCTGATACAGTTTGTAAAAACCCTGTAGCTTTGACCTTAAGGACTTCTGGAAATCTAATAATTCAATGAATCTACATGGTGGTGAGTTATTTGTGTTCTCTACTGTGAACACCCATGTACAATAATCATTAAATTCATTTACTATATTAATTTCATTTTCAATTATAAAGCCCTTACTATCCTGTAGATTAGTGATTTCAGCTTTTAGAGCTTTTTTGGAGATAAAACATTGGAAGAAACTTTTAATGTCATACTTGTCATTCATTTTTTAACTCAACCTGTAGACTCCTGCCTTATTTTGAAATCATTAGTTATCTTCCATTTGTGGAAGAGAGCCCTTCTCCCCCGGACTTTATTCTTAATTTCCTTAGTAAACCACCTTGGTTGTAGTTTCCTAGATTTAGTTCTGCTGGTAACAGGTATGAAGTCCTCTTGTCCTTTTAAAAAATTCCCATGCCTCTTCAACCGTTTTGCTATTTAACTTGTTCACAGTTTCTAGTTTCAGTCTCATACCATTAAAGTTTTGCCTTCCTCACAATATATTTTTTTCTTTTGGATTTTACTCTTCTGACACGAAAATTAGCCTGAAATTTAACCATGTTATGATCACTACTGTCCAGTGGTTCTAAAACCTCTAATTTTTCAATCCTATCCTGGTTATTAGAAAAAAGAAGATCAAGAATGGCTTCTCCCCTGGTAGGGGTATTAAACTGAGTAAAAAAACAATCCTGTACCACTTCCACCATCTCCAGTTCATTTACAGAAGAGCCAGAGACTGTGTCCCACTGTATCCCTGGTAAATTAAAATCACCCATAACCACCACATCATTTTTATTACTCATAATCCTGATGTCGTCATACAACATTCTGCTTTCCTCTGCAGCTACATTAGGTGTCTATAACAAACACTGACAATTAGGCCATTTGAGTTTTTAGCATTTATTTTAGCATCTGTCATTTCCGTACTGGGGCATCTTCCCAGGGCTACGGGGACCTTCAGAATTCATTATGCCCCCCCCCCCCCCCATTATGTACTGGGGATCCCAAAGTGGAGGGGTGGGTTTGGGTCCCATCTAGGATGACTCCTTCTCTTTATCATATTGATTGTTGCGATGAACCAAGGCAGTAGAAAGTGTAACAGGAAGCTTCATCACCATACCAGGTCTGAGGCTTAGAACGGCCATGTCCTCTGCTGGGTCTCACTTTGTCTATGGCCAACAGCTTTTACCTGCTTGTCATGGTTAAATCAGGCATCGCTTGAGGAAGGCTCATGCTGCACCTCACAGGGGCTTTATAACCTAGGGGTCTCTGAAAAGAAGCACTAAGTACCATTATGTGTGTCCAGAGCCCCTTTGCTGTTTTAAAGTGGACACACTAAGAAAACACTCACCCAGCCCCGACTGTGCAGCAGAGTGGCGCAGAGGAAGTGTGCTGGGCCCATAACCCAGAGGTCGATGGATTGAAACCATTCTCTGCTATGTTGTCTCTCTTTTCTTATGCCAAGTTTAAGTGCTTCACAGCAAATTGCTGATCTTTCCTTCATTAAGGCTCTTATCCCCAGTGTTCAGAGGTTTTCAAAGGGAGGTGTTTTGCCCCCCTTTCCTCAGCTCTTCTTTGAAATTCTGCTTCTAAGGTCAGCATCCCAGACACCTTTTCACTGATGCTGATGACACTGATAGAGATGGTGAAACATGGCACCAAGATAGAAGAATGAGTGAAGCACCAAGTACTCTAAAGTGTGTTATGATACCCTTTGCTATTTAAAGTAGAAACACTGAGGAAAGACTCAGCTGGTCATTGTTCTACTACCTGCAAGCCGATCATTAGTGCATCTCCAGCCAACCGCCTCTGCTGTTTTACAAAATTCACAGCTAATCAGCTCAAAAATTTGTCAGACTTTTTCATTTTCTGTTGGCATTTATACCCCTGACCGCTAGATGGCAGTGATGTAATCTATCTTCAGCCATCTGACTCATCCACTCCAACGTAAACAGAGTCAAAAACCAAAATGGCAATGCATGCAGGCACAGCGGCCTGGAGCTTTTCAATGCTACGCTTTTGTTGTGTAATATCTGACAATGTGCTACTGGTTTCTTTGCTTCTAGCACCAGAATTTTTTCTTTATTTTTATTCTTTTTTATTTTTGGTCTATGTATCTTAGCTTTTATATGTATTTTATCTGTATTTATACTCTGTAAGTGTTAGTCTGTAGTTTTATGCTTACTATGGCGTCTACAGGCTTGCTCCAAATTACATCTCATTGTATTTTCACAGTGACAATAAAAGCATCTCACCTTATCCAAGGTTGGAGGTTGGATAAGGGCGCACCGCTAAAGTTTAGCTTTAGCAAACCTAGCTGTTGTGTTCACTGACTTATTACAACCTTAGAACACTAGGTGGCAGTGTCGAAAGGCAGACACTGTAGAGACGAGAAAGGAAGAAGTGTGATGAGTAGAGTGAGACGAATACGAACATCCGTACTGCTGTGCTACCTTGATGGTTTTTGATGTAATGCTTGTTAAGTAAATAGCATTTCGTTTAACAGCATTTGTATATTCTCTGGCCTGGTTATTCGAGTGCTACACTACATTTCTGGCGACGAGTTTTGTGTTTTCACCTCTTCTTTTTTTTGCTGACTCACCATGGCTGGAAACGTGCCTGCACCTCCGATGTTTTTGCCGTGCCCGGGAGAGCCCCCGATACCTTTCGACATGTGGATGCGGATTTTCAAGAACTACCTACTGGTAATTAATGCAACGGGA